>NW_013530779.1:37712-58327 GCF_000836235.2 Papilio xuthus | reverse complement strand
CAAAATAATATGATGATGGTATCCTCAACTCCAACATGACCATCAAAAAGCTATCGGCGCTGAGATATTGCGATAATAACATTAAAAATGAAGTGTCAACGCCAAATGCGATGCTGTGCACATGTGGGCGCGTCGGCGGCAGGACGCGAAGGCGGAGGCCGGGGGAGGGGTGTGCAGAGGGTACTAAACCGAAGCCCTCTCGAATCACGATTCATCTCGTCTCCCAAATCTCCGCATATTTTTACACTTCTCACTGATCCCCCGCGCTTAGACGCAGCTGCTTTCTAGAGTTACGTAGTAATGTTATATCTTGGTAGGTAGGCCTTATTATTAAATTCTATGAACATCTTCTGACAGTAACTAGTGGGCTGCCATGAGAACTTACACGAACCAAAGTGACCTAGTAATTAATGTTTGATTAAGAGCTGGGCACGAAGACGTTCACTAAACTTGTGAGAATATGTCTCTCTCGACCACCACCTTTTCCATTCGATTACTTTTATTATGATCCATAAACAGCTCCAACTTATTCTTTTGTATAGTAAAGAAAACAAACAGACTACGACACTAAATCGTATGAGATTGTGTTAACAATTCCATTGCAATTTCCTATGCATTAACGCGAAACAAACCGTGCTAGGATAACGAAAGTGAATTCAGTGGAGAGCCACGTGTTTATCTGAGGATCAAAACATAAATATTGATGAGGCCTTCGATACACAAAGTTCGAGGCGCGGGCCGCGGGCCGCATTCTGAGGGGAACCAATTCACACTGCAAAAACAATGATTTTCCTTCAGTTCTAATAGTAGTTTCAATAAAATTAATATCGTCTGAAGTTATAGGAGTATGAACTATGGTACCTACTCTTTGGTTTAATTTAATTACTCCGGCGTCTACTCAACAGCGAGTTTATTTAGCTTCCTCTGAACATTCGCGCATGTTGACGCTGGAGACGCAGACTTGCCAGCCAGTTCAACCGGTTGCCACTTTTTGTTTGTGCAAACGCTCGCAGCTCCGCGCTACCTCCTTCTCCTCAATGCATGCAATATGGTAAGGACGTACATATATGACAAAGCATTACGCTTTTTCTTAAGTGCAAATTAAAGCAAACAACAAGAACAAGCAGGATCGGGGTCGATGTCGGGCCGCAAACTGGTGCAGTTTTTGTAGGAGCTCGATTTCAAATACAGACACGAGTGATGCAGTTAAAATCACAATCGTGCAGTTGTCGACGCTTATTTAGAGTCCTGCATATTAATCAGCTGAGCTCCCCGCTCCCCGCTCCCCGCCGACCCCCGCAACCTCCAGCCTATAAATGAATTACCGCCGAGGCAATTAGGTAATTTGTAGATGTGATTGCGTTTAGCGGCGCGCAGCAGTGCGCAGACCGGCCGTAGTGTTCCTACAGAGGTGCGCAGAACGCGCGCATATTTAAATACGATACTGTACAAGTCCTATACTATAGGACCTATATCGTTAATGTAAACGGAATTTTAAAATAATATTTTTTTGCTGCCATTTTTGTAAGTTTTAGGTCACGACATAAATACGTTAAGGATTAAAAGCTCTAAAGAAATGTTTCAAATACGTAATTCCCCGGGAAGTTTCACCGGCTTAGATGTGGTCCGCCGGCCACTAAATAAACCGCAGCGTCGGCGACTTGTAGCGCGTGACGAGACTCACTGGAACCTCACACTTATCCTGTCTGATACTTTATGTGTTAGTGTCCGCTGCCGTGATGTTATATACTATTAATATGTAAATATTATTGTCTCAGTTTTGTCAGTGGAGCGCAGCAGTGTACAAATCTCAGTGCAGTGGATTAGATTTCTTTATTGGTATAGGTATTTCAACAAAAAAAAATCGTGTAGGTATTTAAATACAATTTTAAAACGTGTGCGTCAGGTGGCGCGCCATGAGGTGCGGGTGTGGCGCGGCCCGACAAGAATCGCTGATATTTAATTCATCGCGATAAAACTCGTAAATCTGCAAAACGCGACACCGCCGTTACAAATGTGAATCACACCGAAGCAAAGACGAATAGCAATGCGGCGTGCGCCAGTGACCGATATGTGATGCCGACATGCCGACATGCATCCGGTCTATACACCCAATTTCAAATGTCACACGCTCATAAAATAAGAAAAAATAATTCACAGGGATGAGCTATTACTATATTACAATGTACACACACTTTAGCACTGAAAGCTTACAAATTTGGTGCCTCACAATAATTGCACTCGAATTTTCCTTCAAAACACAAGCTCACAAGACGCACCGCCGCCGCGTTGCTGGAATTACTTTTTCCCCCTTTTAATACAACTAACGCGTTTCTCTCCTACTTGTGAAACAGTGGTTAGGTTACGGCACTACTATACATGTTAGTCCTACTGTGTGTTTCCACCCTCGTATACACAAATGTTTATCATTCACAATCGCTAGTTGCCAATTGATTCACATCTGTTTTTAATCTGCTCTTATTAATTTAAGAATATTCTCTTAATGGGAAACAAATAAAATCTTTTTATTTATTTTAAACAAACGAAAGCCGAAATCTTCGGAGCGGCAATCTCGTTACTTAAGCCGCGTATGGACATTTACGATCGCATCGCTATCTGTTATCTGCTATGTGCTATCGCCCGCCGCCGGATAAAAACCGCCACTCGCCCTAATTTATCGCCCAATAAACGCCCTCCCTGGGCGCCCATAGTAGTAGTATAGAAATCATAGATTGTAGAACGGTAATTGTGCAGTAATTTCGACAATTTTAATGACCACTTGTTAATTCAAATATTGGAAGTTTGTAGAATATATTGTACTTATAGCATTGCAAATAAGCTAAAACCGTGTATGGCACATACTATGAGGTTTATGACAATAGGTGAATAACGGGACTCCCAAGCGCTAGATCAGAAGCCTCTGCCTAGGAGACGAGGTGCTGTGACTGATGCATTCTACTTTCTATTTATTGACAAATATTTAGATATCAAACACGCATCCAGTTACGAACGCCAAGACGCTGGCTAATGTATTTACAAAGCTACCGTAAGTTGAGAGACACGAGGTGTTCGTGAGGGGTAGGACCCTTGCGGCCGATCGATGGATAGACCCTTGCGAAACATGAGTCCCCGCCGCGTGACGCGTGTGTGACCATGCTTTTATATTCGTCCTCTTAATTAGCACTGATTTGACGGCCCATCTGACTTAACGGTGTCGTAAATTCACGTAACCCCCTAATGAAGAATTTGTCGATAAAATGTGGGCGATAAAGAAAGGTTATGTTTGAAAAGGCATCACTTGTGTTGAGTCTCTGAACCTTCAAGGAAATTCATGTGACATAGGATTCATTCAAGTGCTACTAAATATTTCCGTTTTGTCTTGGAGAAATCAAACATGCCGACTATATTTAATTTAGTCAGTATACATCTAGGTAAGGCCAGGGGCAGATGTCGGTGTGTTAACAATCAGAACAGTAGGGAAACATAGAACGCTAAGAGAGCACGTGACAATAAAACTTGTTGTTAGACGAGGCGAGGCGAAAAACGTCGGCATGGAAGTGTAACCGCCAGAAGTTCAAAAAAAACAAATAAGTGTGGCATAAAACGCTTCATGTCTGCGGTTCGTGCCGTTATAAATGTCAATCTTGAGCGCAAGAGGTCGTGATTGGAAGCACTCTGCAGCTGCGGGCGGCAACGAGCGACGGTCGGCGGGCGGTGGGCGGTGGCCGACTGGTGGACAATAAAACTTTAGAACCCTTCGTTGCTATGAATTTTCCAGTGCAGTTAACGGCGTACTGCAACCGCACGATACGCGGATCACTGCATCTGTACACTACTTTATTAATCGCGATATCATGGTGACTACTGTCGAAGTCGTCTTTTTGAACGTTCATAGATAGAAAATTGGTAAAGAACAGTATTTACGTGATTATTTCCCTTTTATTAAGTTTGTCATTGAGCTCTCGGCGCCTGCACTCGGATGCAAATATGACAGCAATTTTGTAGAGATTTGTTTAGATACAGCTCGAAGCTCCTGCCACACTGCACATAAAATACTATCCACCAACCAAAATGCACCAAGTGCGGGACGGGGAGAGGATGAAACCAAAAAAAAATTTGTAACTTCTGCGGCAACGCTTTCAAACTGTCTGCACCCAACTTTCCAAAAACATGGTAAACTATGGCTCTATGGCCACGAATGAGATATTTTGTAAATACAGTTTTATGCAAAGTGTTAGGTCATCATCACCCTGGCTTTATCACACTCACGTGGGGTCACAGGGCGCACAGGGTTTTATGAACCTTAATGTTTTGAATTAATCTTAGCATCCAATCATCAACATAAAATCAGTATGCATTAGTCTGTAGTCGTGTCGTTGTAGCGAGGGATCAAACTCTAGTATTTTCAAACGTAAGCAAAGCATGATGTAAATATTCTGACTAGAACAGTAGTGCGGATCCCGCGGGAATCATCACGCCAACTGACCCTTCCGACGTCTGCACATACATAACAAGTATAAACAACAGTAGCAAGAAACACACAAGTATAATGTTTTATAAATATATACTATGAATATTGTCATAACATGTAGGAACTTTTAATGGTTCTGGCAGTAACATGTATGTAGGTAACTTTTTGACTGCACATCGTGATAATACTGGATTGCAATAAATAATTCCTCGATACAGCAGTAGTGTAGGCGTGAGTGGAGTCAGCAGCGGCATGTGATGTGACGCTAGTCAGCCACAACAGACGAGGTAAATACACTCAGTTCCAGAAATACATTATTATCGATTTAAAAAACGTCAAGACGACAGTTGAAACGATGCGAATTAGTAAATTTTGTACAAATACCATTCGCCGGGAAAACCAATTGCTGGCCGCGACTAACCCCGACCTGCCCTCGACTGGCCGCCTCTATCTCGTGACTGACCGCACACCGAGCGTGCGAAATAAACATCTGCCTCATGGCAGTTATGAAAACTGACGTTGTGTTTGACAATTGCACTATTTTTTTTTCCTCAGTAATTTGGTACGTAAGGTCAACTCGATGTGGAAAATAACATTTAAACGCTCACCGCACCGGCCCGCACCGGCCCGCACCGGTGATCTATAATTAACTTTTGGGCACTTTAATTCTGTACAAAGGAAGTAAGCGTGCACACGACCTCTCGCCTTGCAAACGCTCCACTACGCGCTTATTTTCATTGAAAACCAACTGAACCTTTTCTTTATTTCATTTAATTTTTGACTTTTAGGGCACAACCCTTCAACGTATCGGATCGAACCAAATCCTACCAAATATCACCTACTAGATATTTTATATAATTCTGTCGTAACAACAAAATTGTGGCAATACTTTAAATGGCGCTCGAATATCTCGGTGCGCGGGTTTATATTCAGTGAGAGCAGGAGGAGTCCTGACTCGACTCGACGCGCTACTTCACAAAAACCTTTTCATTTCTAAACTTGTTATGAAAATGTGTATTGTTGATTCAAGAGACACTTCAAACAGATTTCAAGTTCATTTCTTACAAAATGTTCTCAATGTAATGAAGGTTCTTCATCTTAATAATAATACCGTTTCTGTGTCGCCACAGCTCGCCGCCCTCTGACCACTGTGACTTTCTGTGAGGAATCTGTATGTGAGTCAGTCCACGCGGCGGCGGCAGCTTGTTTGAGAGCACTGTGCCGCGCCCCCCTTCACCATCCCGGTTATACAAATTCACCTGTCACTTCTTGCCTATCGCCTATTTCGAACGCACCGTGACAGATGTGCCTCGCAGCTCATTAATACCCTGTGAATGCGGGTCGTCGCGACATCTCAAGCGACGGCTGAGAAACTTTTTGCTTTTACAACATTCTGCTGGGTCATTCCGTTACAATGTGTGCACTAAGATTTTCTCTCGGTCTTAGTTTTGTTATGTACAATAATTGATGCAAAAGACATGGCCTACATTTAGCACATACTACATTTTTACTGAGCTTAAACAAAAAATCTGAGTGATCTTTAAATAAATCTTCTTGTCGTTAAAGCTGACGCAAGCGACTCGTTCCTCAAGCCGTTCCGGAGATACCTTCTAACAAACATCCATCCATCTAAACTTTGGCATTTTTAATATTAGTAAGATTTTATCGCATCGTCGCTGTTGCTAGAGATGGTATGGCTATACATACATATAACAGACACAAGCTAAAGCAAACCGTATCGTATTGCAATTAAATACGATATACATATAATATATCGACATTTATTATAAATTAATTGACACACGTTTGTTATAACTTAGCAGCATCACTTGGCTGCGGTACAAAAGAGACAAATTGTAATTCATTGATTTAGCATTATTAATACTCTGCAATGCAACTTTTGATGTGTTTCGTAAACGCAATAATTAACTACTTGTACAATTTCAATAATACTTAAGTTAACTGATGCCGCGTGTCGGATTTTAATGAACTCCCCGCGGATATCCCGCATAAAATATGTAGTCATTTGCGATGAGCCTCGGATAACGGCGCCGTCACTACCGCCGCCGCCTGCAGCCGCAAGCAGCCATTGAGCTCGGGGACTCGGTGTATATTATGAATTATTTGACACCTGACCCGCCGCCGCGACTACTGATAGAGCGGTGATACTGCTTTTTAATTGTTTTATCATTTATTTTATATTTATTATTTTTTGCCTTAAGTTTATTTCTCGCCTGTGACACTGGTAAACTGGTGACAAAAACTCGTTTATTTTAAATATATTATACTTACTTTAAGTTTATCGATTAAGTTCTTTACTATTCTTACGTTTTAGGGTTCTATTAAAATCGACGCTGAAACCGGAGCACATGCCAAATGAACACCTTTTCTTTTGAATAAATGATTTTTTTTATTTTTACTTTACCTGCCGCCTCTCAATATGAAATAAGTACATATTTTAAGTAATAACATTATGCAACAGTCAGCTCCACACTGTCACCTGTACCTGTACCTGTACCTGTACCTGTACCTGTACCTGTATACTTTGTAAACAAAAAATACCGTTGAAACGAAGTATGTTATTATTCTTATTAAAATTAATAATGAAACATTGACGAATGTGTTTTTATCGGGCATGTTGTAGGAATGTGTGCGCCCCGCGTCTCTGTGTATTTCTTTTAATTATTTCCGATAACAGTACAATAACAAACTTATATATATATATAAATACTATACTAAGCGGTTTTCCCCGAGAGGCGCTGCTGTCATCCCACGTGACTGCGCGTGCAGCTTAGCTAGAGATGCCCCACTCCGCTCCGATCTGCTCCTATTGTAGTACTATTGCACTTTCTCATAAACTACAATTATAATTTTGATTTTTGCCACATCTTACTAATATTAAAAATGAGGAAGTTTGGATGCACGGATGGATGTTTATTATAATAGAATATAACTTCAGAACTGCTATATGAATCTCGCTGAAATTTGCCACGTAGGTAGAACATAGTGTGGCAGAACACTAAGGCTAATGTAATTTTTTTAATTTCCCGTGGACAGAGTCGCGGGTGACGTCTAGTATATACATAATGTTTGAATGTTAATTTTATGACATCTTTAGTCCACTCGATTGAAAATCGATAAAATCGCATCGACAAAATGCATGCCCCTTCCTATTCAGCGTCCGGTCACCTGATAACGCAAAGCCGTTATATTAACCCGGTCAACTACTCATTAATTGTCAGTCTTATTTATCAATTCCACAAGCCGCACGGAATGAAAAAGTTTATATTATTAATGTGTGTGTTTGTACCCGCGGCGCTAGCTTACTGCAGCCGGCGAGCGGCGGAGCAATCCTTCTCAAGGTCGGTGGACGAGTTCTCCGCAGACTTGGTGCAGAAACTGGCCCAGAGCACTGATGACCACTTCGTGGCCTCAACCCTATCCGCCTGGATGCTGTTGGTCTACACGTCTCTCGGCGCTGCAGACGACTCGCTGCACGAATTGAACTCTGTTCTTCGACTCAGTTCACGAAAAAGTTGCGTCAAAAAGTTCTTTGAAATAACGAAAAAAATTTACTCGCCGAATGTTGCGTCCGGTTTAGAAGGCGCTTCGGCGATATTCGTCAACAAAAATATGCCGGTTATAGATAAATTTCGAAGCCAAGTGAAGGAAGCCGGAGTCGGCGAGTTGGTAGAGGTCTCTGCCGATGACCGAGAGCGCGTTGCAGCAGCGGTCAATGAGCACTTCAAATCCGCTACCAACGGAACCATTGAGAAGATTGTAGAGGCCGATGATTTGAAAGACATCGCAATGATGATCGTGGACGTTCTCCGATTTAAGGGCGCCTGGAAAACTCCTTTCCCTATGGAAGACACGAAAGAGAGTCCATTCCACGACGAGCGATCAAACGAAATCGGTCGCGTCAACCTCATGACCTTGACCGACTTTTTTAACGCTTCGTTCATGGACGATATAAACGCCACGGTGGCCGAGCTGCCGTACGACGACAATAAATTCTCCATGTACGTCTTCATTCCCTACGCGAACGTAAAGTTGAGGAATGTTATAGATGTCTTAAAAACGACTAGTCTAAGATCAATAACGGAACGTTTACAAAACGTAGACGCTCAAGAGGTAACCGTGAGCTTGCCGAGGTTTAAGATGTCCTCCAACATTGACAACTTGAAGGAGCTCCTGAGGGCGATGGGATTGAGGGCGATGTTCGACAGCGAGGCGGCGAGCTTCCCACGGGTGTCGCAGCGCCCGCTGCACGTGTCGGCGCTGCGGCAGCGCGCGACGGTCGTCGTGTCGGAGCGAGGCACGACCGCCGGCGCCGTCACCGAGGCCGAATTCTCCTTCAAAAGCTTCCCGCTCACCTTCACAGCGAACAAACCATTCTTCTTCGCGATTGTGGACAAAGAAACACTAATTCCCGTGTTTACGGGAGCTTATTCCAAGCCGAGTGTGTACTGAACGGGTACTAGTAACATTTTTATTGTTATATATGCATATTTGTTATTCTGTTACATTTGTTTGAATCAGACGTTCTTAATCAATTAACATTTATAAAAAATATGTCGACCTCACATGATCTCCGTAATATTATAACTCCTATGTTCACATAAAAGATTCCAAAACGTGCTATACGTTTCATGATTATAGGGGGTGGGGGGGGATTATAGCTTGTATTCATTTAACGAGTAAATCTTGCAATTTCTCTATATTTGGTATAAATAAATATTAATAACATTTATCATAAAGTGAAAAATAATATACCTATTGTGTTTCCTCTTTCCAACTTCCAAAATGTAGTGTACATGAACGCATGCAGTTTTTTTTAACGCGAAACGATGTGTGCCGGAAACGAAACGAGAAACAGCGATGCGTCATTGTAGGATTAGTTTAAGCTAGTTTAACTGCTCCCTTTTGTATAATCCATTTAAGTTAACTATCACGTTATCTGACTCCGCCTCAGTCTTGATTCAAATTGAATAAGACCGAAACTTCGTTATTGTCGCGCTTTGATGATGCGGGATCAGTTTAGTCGCAAGGTGCGGTGCGGCGGGATCAAGTTGTAGTTTTGCCGTGCCGGGATGTATTATACGAGTGTGTAATCCTTGTTAAGAACAATAAATTATTCAGCTTATTTCAGTTTCTCTTCATACAAGAGGCACGCTATCCATATTGCCAAAGTCGATACCCAGAGCAGACAAATTGTTTACTTTCTCTTTGAAATTCGTCTCGTTTTAGTCTATACAATAATGTAATTAGTTCGTTCAGGAAACAACTTCAATTAATGTAGTAATTTTTTGGAGATACGCACTCACTCGCCTAGTCCCGAGTCCTAGCCGGCGAGGCGTGGCGGCGGCGCCCTAACTATGAACACACCCTTAACTTCTCTAAACCAACCGCTATAAATTCAATGATGAGAGTAAGACGCTGACAATTCGATGGTCGGGACCCGAAGTTCTGCGGCCGAGGTCGCACGGGGGTGACTAAGCATATTGCGTGTCTTATGTTGTATCTCGACATCGCGAACGATCCGCCAGTTTCACAGCCGCAGTCACACGCACTCGAACCACTTAGGATTCAGCGAAGACGGGATGAATGGTAAAATCATATCCTTTATTCGTTTCAGTACTCCGTAGTATTCAAAGTAGGCAACGTACTTGCGCGGCGGCAGCGGTGCGGTAGCGGTGCGGCAGAGGTGCGGCAGTCACACCACTTCAGAGGAGCGGGGGTCTACATTCGCGAAAATTTCTTGTTTTATTCTCCAACATTATCACTATGCGAACTATATTTCTATAATAATTTAAACAGGACAATAACATATAATATTATTTGATAAACATCATCCGATGTGGTTAATATTATAGTAAACAAGGAAAAATGTGGCACCCGACCCCGGTGTCTGCCGCACTGCGATTCACAAATTAAACCGTCATAATTTTAGCGCGTGTATACAAAGAGAATCGGGCTCCATAGTGCCGATAGATAGCGACAAAGATTCAGCTTAGAATTAGTTTTCGAAGCAGCGTTAGTGAACTTGGCGTCTGTAAGTATTGCGCTCGTGTTCTGTTCACAAACTGATAATAAATAATGAGGACTATTACATTGTTCGTGTTTTGTAGGCAGCCGTAAGCAGCAATTACTGACTTCCTTTGACCTCAGAATTCAAGATACGGACGAAAATGCCTTCGAGTGTCGCTCTCCTCACCACGTACCATTCATAAATAATACATCTCAGAGCACGTCCCCCGCACGACCCCCGCATGCCCCCACCCCCTGCGCCGGCTCGCTTCAAATTAATTACAGCATTCCAGCTCTCAGGCCTCTATTGTAATCACTCATTAATTTTATTTCGAGGTGTGAAGGACGTCGTACGAGCACTTGAGTCATCCCGCATCTTAATGTTGAAAAGAAGTCGACGAATATCGAAAATATTGTTGAAACATTAAAAACATGCTAATTTTCGAGAGAGTACGCTCGATTCAACCGCACGGCCAGGGCTAGGCTCGGGGCGGCTACGATGGCTCAACGCAATTACACCTTCATCCACTTATGTCAATCGCGTATTCAATCATTCAAATATACGTAGATATTTCCATTTAACGAAAACCGTTAAATGAGAGGCGGAGCACCGACTTGAATTGTTATAGATTATATTATTTTTATATTAAAGACTGTGAATTGATAAAAGTAATGTAGTATGTTATTTACAAACATAAATCATCCACATTAAGGTGATATTTATGAAACAATTGAATACCAAAATGTGTTTTTTGAACGAACACGAACTGAATGATCATGCGAACACGAAATCAGTTTTGATGCTATATATCAGGCTCATCTCGGTAAATACAATAATATTACGAAAAATATTATTTACGACAAGGTAACCCGGCACTTGTGAGGTTTTGTGCATTGACACATTGCTGACGAGTAAATTGGCGACGAGCAGGACGACGTGCCGTCCGCCGCTCCGCCCCGCCCGTCGCAAACATCTCGCCCGCGGGCTAATTTTTATCTTTTAAGGAGACAGATACAGAACTTTGCCTTCCCTCGTACCCTTGACACTATTTTCATACCTTAGTATTTCCTATGCATTTAGATGACTGAATATGATATCCGGAGATGTTAGAAGACTGCACATGAGCTCGCCTTTTTTGGGCAAAAATTTTAATACGTTGTATTTCATTTTAGCTACTATGATAATACTGAATATAGGAGAAAAACCTTTTAAAAGTAAGTTAATGCTGTACATATAATACTGTTCGATAGAGCAAAGACGTCATCAGTCACGGCAGCTTGCCGCACCTAGCCCCGTCAGCCTAACGTGCTGGGCGCGTGCTGCTAGGCTGCACGCCAGTCTCCGACATTGTCGCCACGGTGCGAACTGGGTGAAGCGCGAGTGGAAACATATATGCAGCGAATAAACAGAAATGAGTTGTAACAATTGCAATAAGTGTGCACACATTCATGTTCACATCTACCTGTCTACAATGTTATATAATAATCCGTTAAAACAAATTCTATATGTATGAACAATCAAATTATATAGCCGCGCAGCAATTCCCCTCCCGCAGCGAGAGGGGACGACTTCCTCATTACGTCCCCGGTTGCCGTCGCAACTGTTTCACGATCCTGCCGCTTGCCGCCCGCCGCGTGTGACTCTAGCGCGACGCCACTTCAGTGTTTCTACACCAGCTCACATACAAAGTTAGAATTAAATGGTCCAAACATAAATTAACTATAATTTCATTTCATTTATGAAACAAACACGCTGACGAATCGGCTCCGTCTATTTGTGAAGCTACAAATCTAAAACACAAACGGGCCTAATGAATATCATTTAATTAGCTGTCATAGAGACGAGTCACTTATTTATGAATAAGCGGCGAACGACTGTTATTATAATTATAAACATCGGCGGCGGCGACTCTCCGCTCTCGATGTCCGGTAAAACGGCGCGCCGGTGACAGCTGATACAGAACAATTAAAAAAACTCCTTCAGCTAAGCGTAATAACAAATATATTTGAATTTTCAGTTTTGTATGGCCTATTTCCAGTATTTCGTCGTCTGTGTGCGTGTGTGTGTGTGTCTGTGGAGGGGCAGAGGTGGCGGAGGTGGGGGGGGGGAGAAGAGTATCTTGGTATGTTAGTTAAATACAAATAATGTTTTGTGACACCTCGACGAGAAGACTAATGGATTGCAGTCGAAAGCATTATACATAGGAGCGCGACGCAATTCGAGGCAAATTTGTTCATCGTGCCTGAGGCATTCCTTTGATGATTGTTTCTGTTTTGTACATTTAAGGCGGAGCAGGATATGAAGGAGAATATTTCTATACATCATAACAATGTCCAAAATATTTACTATTTGCAGTCGTTTAAAATTATGATTTATGTTTGCAGGTCCCCCCGGCCCGCCCGGCTCCCCGGGCAAGCGTGGCAAAAAGGGCAAGAAAGGCGACCCCGGCGACCCTGGGCCCCCGGTGAGTGCTCGCTATCTTCGCTTCGTTTGTAAATTGTCATTGTTACAGCGGCAGTGGCAGTTGCAGATGCCACTACTCGTTTTTATATACACGTTATTGAATGAGAAACGTCGCGCCTCCGAACCCCTCCCCCTCCCCGCAGTTCTTATGCCCGACTCTGCGGAGCTCACCGATTACCCCAAGCCCGCATCTTACACCGGACTTCTTTCTTTTTTACCACTACCAACGACTTATATTAATTTCTTTTCAGGGTTTAATGGGTGCACCGGGGAAGAATGGATTTCCGGTATTTTTTTTTATTTTATTTTATTTTTCTTATTTTTTCTATTGTTCTACTGTCATTTTAATGTTTACTCCTTTTCAATTTCATACTGACGCACTACGCGTATTCGCGGAGTGCCCCCCCCCCCGCCCCCGCCCCGCCCCGCACGATGACAGCTCGCTGCGGTAAACGGAAACCGTTATTTTGTCAAATCTCTATGCTCTTAACTGAATGTTTTTTATTACATATAACATGAATAATTGTAAGATGTGATCGTGTAGAGTTTTAAAGCGATTCACCCGTTTTCCTTTCACTTCGGTCCCGATGGGCTTGCGGCGATGTCGCCACATACAGACGGCTACTGTACGCCCGTGTGACGTTTCAGGGGAGCAAAGGGGAGAAAGGCGAGCGAGGCTTTATGGTAAGAGCCTTCCCGTAGCGACCCGTAGCTAGCTCGTAGCTCGTAGCCCGGCGTAGCACGTCCCGCTCAATCCCCACTAACTGTCGCAGTAACCCACTTCGATGCGCGCCCCCAGCCTAGCTCTCACCAAAGTTCAACTTGTTAGTTAGTTGCTCGTTTCAATTTGGTTAGTAACACTTAACAACTAATTGGACCTGATGTCCCCCTGGGCGTGGCCGTGCTTTGCGTAGTCTGACCCTGTCGTCTTCACCAACATTTAGCCACACAATAACGAACACAACTACCTTTGTATTCTTTTTTTTTGCCACTTTTATTAAAATAAAGATATTTCACGCAAATTGTTTTTCTTCTCTGTCTCTCTCAGAAAAAAATAAAATGCTTAAAGTTTGAGACGTGAAGATAGTCTCGAAGTGTGTCGTCCGGTTTCGTCGCCGAACGATCACACGCGAGTAAGTCGTTCCTTATTAATTTATTATAATATCTTGCGCAAGTTTAATAGTCTCGAAGATTGAGTAGCTGAGACCTTTGAAACTGAATATTTTTGGTAAATAATACATTGTGAATGTGTCGGCTGCTCTGACCCCTCCCGGGACCATACCAGCCCAGAGATTGACCTTCCACTAATTCTTGGGGTGCATGATGTGTTTCCTATTTTATAACCATATTTCAACTCTTTACAAAACAATTTCGCTACATCCTAACTTGTTTCTATTGTTCCTTTCCTGTGTCAGTTTACAAGTCTATGGTATACTGTCGCTATGTACATACAAGAAATCGAGATTGGGTATTAATGGGTGACTGCACTTTTTCAGGGACCGATCGGACTGGACGGGCCGAAAGGTGACCCGGTGAGTCGATGTTATCTATACATCTATAATATTTATAAAAGCTATACGTAGTTTATCATGCGCCGTCATTACAATGTACGCTGTACAATGTTCCAGGGCCGGCCAGGGGACAAAGGGCAGAAGGGCGAGCTGGGCAGCCCAGGGTTCGATGTATTCGCTGCGGTGAAGGTACATGCGGTTGTTTCACATTATTCTGCCATATTACCTCTCATATATTAACATCCTTATGGATGCATTTATATGCATATCTCACAAATAGTACATTTCTACGATTACATACAAACATACATACTCGTAAATGCTATACCAGGGAAGTTATTTTGGAACATAATCCAAAAGTGAGATAGGTATATGGGAGCGTTAGCGTCGGCGTCTATGCGAAGGCGAACTTACTAAAGTGTGTTGCGCCGGTTGCAGGGGGTGAAAAGATCCGTCGACAACTATAAGATGAGTCCGTATACGACGGCGGAGATCATTGCCGTGAAGGTACGGCGCGCTCAAGCTCTATGCCCACGCCGCCTAGCCTCCTTATCTTTTGCCGCTCGGACCTTACGTCACATATATCTTTTGATATTTCTCATGGCTTTCCATATTTTTTTGCAAAGTTTGTAATTGCATTGAGTTGAAGTCGCTTGACGCATCCGCGGGCGGCTCTCGCACCTCGCGAGGCCGTCGTTTTGGTTTTATTTAGAATAAAAGCTTGTAGATCAGTTCGTTTGAGTAATATGTTGATGTTTGTTGGTCCGCTTTCCATGTTGTGTGTGTGTACTGACTGCCGACGCCGCAGGGGCTGCAGGCGGCCGGCCACAACATCTCCGCGCACTCCGTCATCCAGCTCAAGGTAAGTCCATCCCTGCCCAGCGCCAGTACACCAGTCTGCATGCTGCACAACGCCCTATATAAATCATGTTTACTTGTTTTATCGCGAAAATTGATTCAAGCGTACATTTCTCATAAGACAGTAATTTGGTAACAATCGTGCGGACTCTCGCACCGCTGATCATGCTCATCTCAGTCTTCTGTTCACAAGACATGACAGTAGCATTTACTTGACGCTCTAATAAACTGTTTATACGACTATCTTGCTCACTTGTTTAATGAGATGATACAAGCATGTTTATAGCTATGTTTTACTAAATAGGACAGTGCTCCTGTCATAATTATTTGCTACATTATAAATTCTATGTCGATTTCCCTCTAAATTTATGAAGAATGCCGGCAAACTGTTTAATTTTTATATGCAAACCAAAGGTAAGTGAAGCGATTGTTGATGTTCCCTCTGAGGAACAAATCCGGTTGTGTCGCAGGGCGAGCCCGGGGAGCCGGGGCCGCCAGGACCGCCGGGCGCGATGGGTTCGAGCGGCGTGGCGGGCGCGGAGGGCCGCGCGGGCGCACCGGGCGCGCCTGGTCCGCCCGGCCCCGTTGGTGCACAAGGAGAACCCGGACCACAGGGACCTCCCGGCCCGCAAGGCCCTCTGGGACACAAGGTATACATCGACTCGCGAATATCGTATTGTTCATTGCTCTGAGTTCCACCATGGCCACACAACTTTTATTTTAATTAAAATTTTAAATTCAATAAGTTACAGACGATTATATTCGAACAACAGGGATGGCCCAATGATACACAGGGGAAGACCACGAGTCGAATGACAACCCAGTCAGAATCGGTCCATTCCTTCTGAACGGAACTTACAAAGTTACAAATGCAACACCAACTGCTTTCTATACTCTTTCGTAGACATTCTTTTCTTTCCTATTTCTACTGGGGACTAAATAATAAATAATCGATTCAGGGGGTTTCATTACCTGCTCGTAAGATAATAGTTAATTCATAAAAATATGTTTATGTTGATTTCAGGGAGACAAAGGCGACAAAGGCGAGCGCGGCTACACAACGACACTGAAAGGCGATGCGTTTCCCACCGGCATCATTGAGGGACCCCCCGGGCCCCCTGGACCCCCGGGTGAGTCTCCCGCCTAGCAGACCGCTTTCTCACACGCCTCAACTTAGGTAGCTTACACGCACTGCTGGCGCGGCTGCAAAGCCCCGCCACCCCCCGCCCACACGGCCTGCACCCGGCGCTGGGGGTGCTGCTCCATAAAGATATTGAAACACTAAAATCTACAGCATCCTAAATTAGTAGTCGATTGCCTACACGATAATTCAAAATAAATTTGATAAAAAACTTATTTTATCAAAAATCCGTTTGTTTTGGTTTGACTTATATCTATTAATGTCTAATTTTATATATATATATATATATTACCGCAAAGTTACAATAACCACGCAAGATATAAATAAACGTACAATTTGGTACAAGTAAGTATGCGTGTTTGCGTGTGTGGTTGTGTTTGGGTGTGTGCCTGCCCGAGTGCTGTAGCGGCTCGCTGTAGCGGCACTGTGTTGAAGGCGCGGAGGGCGCGCGCGGCGAGCGCGGCGCGGCGGGCGCACCCGGCCCGCCGGGAGAGCGCGGCGCGCGCGGCAAGCGCGGCAAGCGGGTACGCACCGCCCCCGTCCCGCCCGGCGTCTGCCGCGGTTTCTCCGCCAATCGCCTCTTACTTAGGAACTTCTTCTTATCGCTTCTTAATGATTGCTTTCTCCGAGTGTGCCGGACTGCCGGACTGCCGGACAGTAACTATACTTGGTATCGATCTCTGTGATGTCGATCCTTGCTTCTTTTCTCTGTCTTTTCTAAATATATACAAAATGAATACGGTAAGAAACAATTCATGCATCTACTTCTCTTAGTCAACGATATATTTGAAATCCATTATAGATATACTTACATGAAGTTGACCAGTAGTCCATTATTTGAATTTCTGATTTAAATTAAAATAACGTTATAATATGTCCTGTTATAACTTTTTTTTAAATCTTTAACTATCTCCCTTGCTCTCCCGGAAGGTTAACTCGTGACAAGCGAACGCTCCGCTCCACATACAGTCGCTCTTACTCTATCTACTTCAGTGTTATCTAGAATGTAACTTGTCTTGTGGCAACGTGCCAATATCGTAATGTATCGTAGACAGCAGTTGTTATAACGCCTGCGCATGAATATGCCGGAAAGTTGCATGGTGCACGCGCATTCGCATGGCTTGATATAATTTGCACAGTTAACAGTTTTTACCAGTAGACACTTTGCGGTAGCGGTACAAATGTCAACTAACGTGTTAGAGCCGCGGCAATGCTTACCCGCTAACCCGTCCGGCGTCCGGCGTCCCGCGGCGTTCGCCGGCTGCGCCCCGCTAGGCCACCGGACGCAGGTAAATATGCTTACATTCTTTAATCATCGCACTTATAAGGGTAATATTATTTGAACTATTACTATACTATACCGTGGTCCGCAGGTCGCGGCTATGGTCTGATGATGTGGTCATGATGATGATGATGTGGTCTTAGTCGCGCCCGTCTGTATTGTGCAACCCGCCATTCGCGGCCTTGCCCCGGAATGCCGCTTCAGGCATCCGTTCAGAACTTAGGTCCTCTAAGTCATCGTCATACTTCATTTTATAAAAATAAATAAGCGAACGAGCAGTCTTAAATAGATAAATGTGAGCTCTCGAAAATTGTTCGACTTAACAAGGCGAACAGAGAGGAAATACAATGAACGTGAGTAAGTTAGCGCGCGTACATTTGTGCGCGAGGCGTTAAGTCGTATCTTGTAATGTTGCAGGTGCTCCTGGCGCGGAGGGCGCGGCGGGCGCAGAGGGGCCGCGCGGCCCGCCCGGCGCCGATGGCCGCCCGGGCGCTACCGGCCTACCCGGCCCACCCGGCAAGCCGGTAACTTTTTCATGTACCGGGTTCTATGTCAATGGCTGGGAACAATTAAAAACGGCTCAATTATGTCTTTAAAACATGTTCCGACACCAGCACAAACGTTGCGTGGTTCTTGATACGATTGAGTTTTAAAAATTATTTTTGAAGACATGAATAATAATTTAAAAAAATTGTACCTACTTAAATGAAAATATTTACAATAACAGAAAAGGATATGAAAGGAAAAGTTTAACAGATAAAAAGTATTTTTATCTTTCGATCCTTGCAGGGTGAAATGGGACCGAAGGGCGTAAAAGGAGACTACGGCGATATGGGCTCGCCGGGTATGCTGGGCGCGCCGGGTCTGCCCGGCCCGCCCGGCTACCCCGGCCTCAAAGGAGACAAGGGCGACAAAGGCGACTCGGTAAGCGTTTCTCCTTCGGACCGTTTGTACTATCGAGTCGCCCATATCGCCGATAGCGCGGCGCACGCTGTTTGCGCCGTGCTCGGTGTTTCCCCTTGAACCAGTTTAAACAACAACTAATACTAAAACATTATGTTATTACGACTTCTTATGGTTTGATTTTTGGTTATTAGGTATACCTTGTTTCTATCTGAGCTGATGTTAAGACACCGCACTTGAACTTGTAAAAATTTAAATTCGTTTCGTTAAAATTCGTAAACCATTTAATATTTCTGGTAAAACACTGAATTTCACAAACTACTAACGTAACATAATATTGCGTAACCTACCCTTACTTTACAATCTCGAGTCATTTTAAATAACGATATTCAGAAAGTAGTTAAAAAATCACAATGGTCATCACGTCTCGAACCTTATGCCTGACTTTTCTTCCTAAATTTGGAGATGGATTCTAATAAGGGTATAATTAATTTACATTTATATAGCACTTTTGCAAAGAACTGTACACGTTTCAATTAGAATCGGCGAAATGGGAACACTATTTCCGTCCGATGGCAAAATAAATGCCATAGAATGGATTTTCCTCGAGCGATCTGGCCGAGGCAAAACACCCGCCATCTTTGGTCGCGTCCTGGTGACTGACGAAGACGCTCTATGTTGCATGTGGCGCCGGCGGCCGCGCGCAGAAGTACAGGAAGCTGAGAAGAAGGCAGGTAACTATCTCCTCTCACGCGCTGCAATCTTCATGCCGGACATACTGCACATTGTTACCGCGGTGTAGCTGCACGTATTCATGGCGAATATGACGCATTAACATTTAAATTTGCTAAGAAAAGATAAATAAATATCAAGCGATACAATTATTTGTTATTAATCTGATCGATAAAAATATTAATTTGAATAATATTCTAATTCCATTGACTTGCTCTCAATATTCAGATACCAATACATATTATTGTGACGTATGTTTCTACTATTCAAACTTTCGTGAGACATTATAATAAACTTATATAAAAAAAGCTAAAACACTCACTCGTGAGCTGAGGGCCGCGTCCGCGAAATAATACCAGTCCCACTCATCCTGATGAAGGACCGCCGATGGGCTCGAAACTAGTCGGTGCCGCCACCGGACAAATATACGTGGGTGTTTTAGCCATTTTTATATAACTTTATATATATATATATATTTTTTGGTTGGTATTTTTATATCAAGGGATGTTTCCTTATAGCCACTGTTGAATTTGCAGGGCGACGGCACCGGCTACGAGCTGTACGGACATGAAATGGTAAGTGTTGATGTCCGAACACAAGGCGTATACAGGTCGCACAGAGCGCGCTCTCTGCCCAGCCGTTGCCATGGCAATGCTTGTTTATGCAGCCTCCTCGCTCTCTGCAGCTGGGCTACTGTACTAGTGTGATGAAGCGGAAAATAGTTATTCGATGCTAAATTCAATTTACCACAGCTGCTGCTTAGAATAAGTTTCACGAATGTGAAATGTACGTAATGTAAGACATTAAATTCTTTGGCGTAACCTAAATGTTTACCAGCTACAAGCCGCCCGCAGCAGAGTCGGCTCGACTCCTCTCATGGCGTTAAGTGAGTTATTCTGCATTTTGCCCGAGAAGTGAGGTGTGAAAGGTAATTCGGGTCCTCACCCCCTTCTCTACCCTTTTCTAAGTGTCGTTGATCACCTCGGTGTTGCCGCCACTCGTTTGCCCTCTTCTCTTAGAGGAATGTTTTTGCCGAGAGAAGGTATGGATGGTTAGAATAAGAAGATATCTGTTTAGTTCGTAATAATGATTTTTACTGAATTCCACAATTGTTTCCGCAAACCACCAATAGATGGCGCTGCTCGGAAATTAAAACGCGCTATATAAATATTAATGCATAATTACTTACCTGTTATGATTTTTTGTCGTGGTAGTTGAGCTGT
>NW_013530779.1:23782-35862 GCF_000836235.2 Papilio xuthus | reverse complement strand
CGCCCGCAGCAGAGTCGGCTCGACTCCTCTCATGGCGTTAAGTGAGTTATTCTGCATTTTGCCCGAGAAGTGAGGTGTGAAAGGTAATTCGGGTCCTCACCCCCTTCTCTACCCTTTTCTAAGTGTCGGTGATCACCTCGGTGTTGCCGCCACTCATTTGCCCTCTTCTCTTATAAAAAATATAAAAAGAAAAGGACGAGAGGAATGTTTTTGCCGAGAGAAGGTATGGATGGTTAGAATAAGAAGATATCTGTTTAGTTCGTAATAATGATTTTTACTGAATTCCACAATTGTTTCCGCAAACCACCAATAGATGGCGCTGCTCGTAAATTAATACGCGCAATATAAATGCATAATTACTTACCTGTTATGATTTTTTGTCGTGGTAGTTGGGCTGTCAAAGCGTTAAATAAAGTGATTTGTGCAAGTGTGAGTGTTTTAGTGAATCCCTAAATAGTTATATTGTACAATATCGTATTTTCTGTTCTTCCTATACTTTGCCCGTAAACGTGAATTCTTATTAAATTATAATTAATTCCTGTGGTTTTAAATTGTACGATTTTTTCTTCTATTTTTTATTAAGTAAGGAGCGGAGGAGGGCAGTGGCCATCAGTGGAGTGGAGTGGAATAATGTGACGATGATGATGACGCTCCTCGCTCTAAGAAATAAACAAATTCATCCACGTGTTATACATTTTTACTTACCATTTCTGTTGAAACCGGTATCTTTTTTATCGCTTTTTCAAATACCAAAACTTTCGCCTTTTCTACATTTATGTTCATACCTTTATGATTACCTGAGAATTTTTCAACAAATTCATAATTTGCTTTACATCCTCCGAAACTAGAGTAGTGTGTAAGTGATCGTTTGCTGTGGACAGATGATGGGCCCGCCGGGCGCGCCGGGAGTGCCGGGCGTCCCAGGCGTCGCGGGGCCGCCCGGCATCAAGGGCGACAAGGGCGAGCCGGGAGCGCGCGGCAAGGCGGTACGGTACACTTATAACATAAAACAGTCCAGACATTTGTACACCTACAAATCGCACGTCGACACGACGCGGCGCGACACGATTATATCGCGATCAAATTACTTTTTGTCATACTGGATTATTAAAATGTTTTATTTTGTTTTAGGGCGAACGAGGTGAAAAGGGAGATGCAGGGCCGATGGGATTACCGGTTAGTGTTCCACGTTGATGAAATTTTATTTTTGGTTATCCTCTCCCCGGCCCTATTTAGCTAGTTGCGAGTCCGTGGGGACAGAGGACATATACAGTAACATAGGACGACTCGCTTCCTCCAGTCCACTGTGAAAAACAATATAGATATTGTGTCAATCTGAATAACCTTTAACTAGGTACAGTTTAAAAATTCTATCTATCTGACAATATGGATGTAGTACATAATCTGGAAGAAGACATGAGTTACTAATGACGTTATTTTTTAATATCAGAGCGGCTGAAGTCGCGGCCGACGGCTAAATTTTAAATAACTGTCATTATAAAGTGATGGTCGTTGCAGGGTCCCGTGGGGCTGCCGGGCGAGGCGGGCGCGCCGGGGGAGCCGGGCCCCGCCGGCGCCGCGGGCCCCCGGGTGAGTACGGCCCCGCCACTAACCGCAGTAGCTAGACGGACCGGCGCATGGCGTGACGCACTAACCCGGGTCGTGGTGCAGGAGAACCGCTGGCCGCCGGACTTTGCGCGCGCGTAGCCCCCCGCGCCCGCCGCGCCCCCCGAGCCCGCCGCGCCCCCCGAGCCCCCCGAGCCCGCCGCGTCTGCCGCACAACTGTAAATTGTAAAATTTGTAACTAGTCTAAACATACTTTAAGAATTCTATTTTAAGTCGTTACCAAATTTAGTACATAAGTGTTGCGAATTTGTATAAATATGATATATTCTTTTGTAAGACAAGTTTTAAGGTAACGATGCCCGCGCTCGCCGGCGCGGAGTCCCGGAGTCGCGGAGTCCCGGAGTCGCGGAGTCGCGGAGCCGGCAGTCCCTTTCAAGATTTGCAAAAATGTATATCGCCTGTTAACTTTTATTTAATCGTCGTAACGCGTCGCAACTTTTGTAGTCGCGTCGCGCCGACGCGCCCGGGCATCGGCCACTTTCCTCATTATGTATTCTTACGTCTGTCGTATGTATGTATGTAAATATTTAAATAATACTTCGACTCGCTTCATGAGTGTTATATGTATATCACGAGCAAAAATATTTTAATCCTTTAAGGCCTTTTCTATCAGAGATACTATTTTTAACTCTTTATTTACTTCTAAGCTGATTTAGATGTTCCGTACTATGTACTATGTATTTGTTTGTTATTTCAATGCTTACTTGTCATTTTATATATGTATTATATAATGTGATTTAGTATAAACAAAAATGTACAAAATTATATGGACTTACCTTAAGCTAAGAGTTTGCTGTAAAGGTCCGGGAGCTGCTCCGCCGGGCAGCTGTTGGACTCCTCTATTGTATTGTATTTATTATGAATAAGATTTAGTTTTTTTACATGAAAGTTGTCATTTGTACCATAAGTCGCGAGATCATTAAATATTGTTGTTCAAATATTATTTTCGAGAAAAATAAAAAGTTGCATGCTATGCATATCCGTCTATTCTTTTCCTTTTTTTATAAGTTCTTCCTCATGGCATAAACGTTATGTTGATTCGATGCACGATGCACGATGCACGGGACGCCGCGCTCTCCCCGCGCCCTCCACGCGATCTCCCCGCGCCTTGCCCGCACGCTTCCCGCGCGATAGCCGCGCCCTACACGCACCCCCAGCCGGCGAGCGACGGGCGGCACGTGGGCTGACGCGGTGGGTCCGGATGCGAGCGACATGAGCATGGGCATGCACGGAGTGGCGAGTGATGTGTACCGACCTGATGTGTCCGTTGTTCCGCAGGGCCCGCCCGGACTCGACGGCATGAAGGTGAGTTTATATCTCTCTACGTTAAGATTTACCTACTAGCCTTTTCGTAATACGGTCGGAACGAGACTCGCAGCCCAGGCGGTCCGAGTACATTGTCTGCATCGCAGTATTAAATGTACTGTGACTTTTCAGTTCATACCTTCGCATAGTAGCCAAAATTTTCAATAAAAATGTGTGCCGGCGGTGCGAGGGGTAGCGCCGCCAGGCACCGGGCACTGGGCGCAGGCAATGGGCATGGCACTGTGTTGCAGGGGGCGCAGGGCGAGCCGGGTGGCAAGGGCGAGCGCGGCGACCCCGGTCTACCCGTACGTGCCGCGCCCTGTCCACTCCGGGACCTCGGCGCCTACCGTTTGTGTCGGATGCGCGTTTAATTTTTATGCGCCGTACTGCTACTAACATACCTTCCTAATTTTTTCAGGGCACGGACGGCATTCCCGGGCAGGAGGTCGGTATTCTTATCATTCCTAGCTATTTGTGACCTCGACCGGTAGTAATTTGCCCTTTTCACTCTGTAGGGCCCGAAAGGCGATAAGGGCTATAAGGGAGAACCGGTAAGTTTGGCGCCTCCATGTTATACCTTAACCGCTTGCCGTTTGCATCGCACCGGTCTGTCGCTAATCACTTCTACTTTCTGCACGTTTACTAACGATGTGCGTGTGCACACCTATCGTTGAATCCTATAATATAACATTTGCTATCAATGAAATATATTATAGCTTAAGCGAAAAAAATAAGAGTGTTTAACACCAAATTCTCTACGACTTCCGAACGTCTCTACCTTAATGGATGATGAATAAGTTTAGTGAATGTCGGTCGTGTGCGCAGGGCCCGGGCGGCAAGCGCGGCCGCAAAGGCGACAAGGGCGACCGCGGCGAGCAGGGCGTGCCCGGCCTCGACGCGCCCTGCCCTCTCGGTCCCGACGGTCTGCCGCTGCCGGGCTGCGGCTGGCGCCCCGCCAAGGTGCGCCCCTCTCCCAACGTACATATCTCGTTCGCATGCCTCCTTATATCTTTCAACATTTGCCGGAAACGAGCGAGTACTATCGCGTAGTGACAGCGTTGCAAATGTAAAACTAATATATATAACTGTTTTTTGTGGTATAATAGAAATAACTGCCCACCGCTGCTAACCACTAACCGACTGCAGTGCCATTAACAGTAGTGTTGTTTGTGTACTAACGGCGTGGCATGGGGTGCGCGGGCAGGTGTGGGAGCCGCGGCCGGAGGGTGCCGGGAGCGCGGCGGGGCGCGGGGAGGGCGTCGAGCCGGAGCCGGAGGACGGCGAGCCGGAACCGGAGCCGGAGGAGTACGAGGTGCGCGAGGACGAGCTGGACGCGCCGCGGGACTACGACGACTACACCGACAATGCGCATCACGACCCGCGCCGGGACTGAGCACAGGTCCTCTCTGCTCTTCGCTGCATGCCTCAAGTTGAATCACGCCACCCCTGACCTAGGTGCAAAAGCTTATCCAACGTGCGTATAGGGTGCATGGCTCTGGGGTAAACGGTATGGTCATCCATTGTATGGATATTGATCCACGCTCGACAATCTTGTAATCGTCTCGCTGCCGGCACAAACGCAGTGCTACAAACGCAGTGCTACACACGCATTGCATCACATTTTCACATAACAACTACGCTCTCTAACAAATAAAAAGCTAGTTTAATCTTAGTTTTGCTAACAGAATATACTTCTGATCAAATTTGCATGTCATTATACAAAGACATGTAACTTGTAAGGCCACTTTTGCCCGAAGAACTCGCAAATGCTTTTCGACAGACCTATTGCAACCTATACAATTATAAAGCGTGGCCATATCACCACCCTTTACTTTTTAATAATACTTCTTATCGATCCAGCCTGATTTATCTGAATCTGGAATATTTGGTAAGCATTTGTGTGCAGGTGAGGTGATACGACGTCTTACATACTGCGGAAAGTGGTCGGATGCGGTACGCGGAGGATCCCATACTGTGGAAAACAAGGGGGAAGACCCACTAGGCATGCCCAGCAGTGGGCAGACACAAACTGATAATAGCGATATGCGTCCGCAGGAAGCTATGCTGCAGTGGGTGCGGCGCCGGCTGCAGCTCCCTGACGACAACGACGTGCGCTCGTAAGGCGCCGCACGGAGAGCGCGCCCCGCCGCCTTACCGCCTGACAACATCATCTGATAATAATGCGCATCTTTGTTTGACTCTTTTATTGATATTTGTAATATTTGATAAATGTAAAAAAAATGATCAAACAAATGACACAAAAATGACACCGATGGATCGATTCGATTTGGGTTGCGGGAGAGGTGGACTGCGCAGCGCGCGGCTCACTTTGACCTGACAAAGAGATTGAGTGGATATTAATTTAACTATATATAAGACTCGGTCACAACATGCACTCATTTTATTATTCGAACAAACACTAAAAATTTGCAAAGCAACAAGCAAACGTCACTTATGAGCTTAGCACTTAAAGTAATTGTCAAGAAAAGTTACACTAATTCGAAACGATACAAAGTTTTGTGAGGTTTCTTGTTGATCTTCCATACATTATAGCTATAACAGTTCAAAACTCTAACACCTACGCGCCTTGAAACAATAAAATTCGACAAATGTTACATGTGCAGGTAAACCACTGGATTTTCTTGAGAGATATCTTTATCTGAGTGGATCACCGCGGGCGAAGGCGACTGTTCAATGCTATCAAACATTCATACATCGCAGGCTCGTGTCAACTTCTTAATGATACAAGTCAAAACAGCAGATACATAAATATCTTATTATTTATATAACACACATAATTGAATGTTTCTGTAAAATAATGTTAATATATAATAGATTCAGTATGAATACGTTCACTCTCATTAAAAAAATCTTCGTACAAATTAATGACAACAGTAAGAGTTATTATACAAATAGGTACATATTTAATTGTAAATATATAAAAATATATTGTATTTAATTTTTTCTAATTTTAAAAGATAGGATAATAATTATTGTTATGTCTTAAGTTATGAGGTGTGCCAGGATTGCGCCAAACGGAAAGTAGTTTAGTGCGCGCACACGAGGACTCTGTCAAGGTAACAAGCAAGGATTTGCGCGTGGGGTAAACCCCCTAGTCTAGTTCCCGGCGTGACTTATTAAATTATATTCACTGTTACTCATGTCCTTATTTATTAAGAATGTAAATAGTTTGGATCGAGAAGTTAAAAAAAATATAAATAATAATTAGAAAAGTCTTGTTGTTTTATTGTTACTCAAACGGTTTTATTTACCATTTCGTGTTACTTATTGCTCTTTAACGTAAATGTACCCTCTTCCTGTTGGCCGATATCATTCAAACGGCCCAAATATGCAAATAACGCGGTTTCATATCCCTTACCAATGAAATACAGTAACAGTACATTTAAACGTAAATCGTAATAAAGAAATGAAAGTTTAACTAACTAAAATAAATAATGTCTTTTAAAATTTTTGTGTTTTTTTTTGTTAAATCTTAAAATATTTTATAATATATTTTAATACAGAAGACAATACGAATTTGGGGTGAGCGAAAAATGTACCTACAGTAAGCAAATGAACTTGTGAAACAAGGACGCTATCATAGTTTAGTTTCCGCCGTCGCCTCCTTCGCACGCGAGGTGATGGCGGCCAAAAGAGAGGCCCTGCGGGAGCGCGAACGCGCCAACGAGACGCTGCCGCCCTGCAGGGCTCCAGAGATGGGCCGCCGGCGTGCGAGGTACGCCGCGGCCCTACAGACAAATTAAGGAAAGCCACGTGCGACGCGTCGGGGGACCTGTCGCGCCGATTGTGGCGGATAGCCCTCCTCTAGTGTTCTGAGGAGGGTTTCATCATAGGGTGATGAGAGGGGTCTAAGATATGACCCCTCCCTACACGAGTCGAGCCCCTTCCAAGGGGCTCCCCCCTAGCCGGGTCATGGATAAACTAACGTAGGTACCACAGTCCGGTTCGGCGTAGGAGAACACCGCGGGGTTAAGTGGGTAGTCCGGTCTTGTTCCCAGGCCGGGAGTCCCACACGAAACCGTCCCTGCTGCTGCTGCTGCTGCTGCCCCCTGCTGCCCCCGCGGCATGGACGACGAAGTGCATAAACGCATTCCCCGCGTTAACAAAAAAAAATCATAGTTTAGTTTGACAAAGGCTACTAACTAGAGTATACTTATAGTGTGTTTATTTAACATAGATTAGTCTGACAACTGACGCCTATAAAATATCGAATTAATTTTGTATGAGGATTAATGTTGTACTTTTTGAACGGTTGTCACAGTGTCGACGGTACACGCATTACAAACAACTATGAACTATCGAGAATCGGCCTCGCGCAATTAACTAAAAAAACATCAAAAACAGTTATTTAGCTAGTTTATAGCTATTTCTTTCTTAGCTACTATTACTAATACTTTCAAACATCAAAAAGGAAACTGACAAATTGATTTTTTTTAGGTTGGTAGCAACGTAGATTTGTTCATAATATTGCTAGCATTGAAAATGTCAATTTTTATTCTCCGTTTGTGTATCTAATTAGTCAAGAGTCCCGTCTCTTATTTTATATACTCTTTGCTATATGCCATATTTTATATACCTACTCTTTGTTTTTTATATACTCTTTGGTTTTTACATATTTTCTGGCATATTTTATATACTCTTTGTTTTCTGACAGAACTAACCGATACAGTAGCACGTTTTTCGCTGGGTCAATTAAGTCCGACTTTGTCGTTGGACTATGGCTGCTGATCATATTTTTTCCTATTTGTTATTTTCCAGGACTGTGTACAAATTGTGTATATTTTAGATATAGAAAATATTGAACAAAATATGTATACTGCTGATAGCTGCATGAACCGGATTTGTCAATAAAAGTCATAGTTGACACGTTTGCTGTCAAACGTCAAACACCTGTCCTGCTTCACTCGCTTGCGGCTTCCAAGTTCCACGATTACAGTTTTTATAATACTGTGTTTGGTTAACGCGGCAATACTTTTTAAATAAAATATGGTAAGAAAAATTGAAATTAAAAACAGCCCACCATACAAATATATATGTTTGCCATTGCCTGTTTGGAGTTAAACTAATCATGTTGATCTTATTTACAAACTAAATAATTTTTGTATATAAACTAATTGCGCATAAAGTTGGCCTATGAACAACATAAGATAACTACTAACGAGATGTGTCAGTTTAGCATTGTGTGTTATACTTTCAAACTTCTGCCATCGACCGTCCGCAGTCCTTACTGGCGACAACAAGATAGTCACTCATCTGTGTGTGACATTTGTTTTGGCAAATAATTTTTTTTCAAGCCTTTACAAATGTGACATACTAAACCTATTGATGCAATGACTTTGGTGTAATATAACAATTTTCTGTTTACAAAATGATTGAGTATCTGTTAAAACTTTTAAGCCATTACGCCTGGACATCAAGAGGAAGCTGACAGCGCGGAGTGACCGCGTGAAGTGCGTGGACCAGCACCCCACAGAGCCTTGGCTGCTGTGCTCCCTGTATAGCGGTGATGTCAACATATGGAACTATGAGACACACACACAGATTAAAAGATTTGAGGTACAATTACCTGGTTCAAGTAATGTTTATTTATTGCATAACATTATTACACTATATTACAAAGGGCAACCATTGACTATTTTATCCATTCAAAAAATCATTTTTTTGCCATTTACCAGTTTTGTTCATAAATAGAGCCTGTTCAAGTTAACCAATGCTTACTATTGTTAATAGGTAGGTAGGAATGTATTCAACGTTTGATGTATTGTGTTAGGTGTGCGACCTGCCTGTGCGGGCTGCAAAGTTTGTGCCCAGGAAGAACTGGGTGATCACAGGCTCGGACGACATGCAGATCAGGGTGTTTAACTACAACACGTTGGAGAGAGTGCACGCCTTCGAGGCGCACTCGGACTATGTGAGGTGCATCGTGGTGCATCCCACTCTGCCCTACATATTGACTAGCAGTGGTATGTGATGTCCCATATTACAGTTTTACTCTTCACTGAACAACTGCCTTTTAAATCAGTTCATCTTATATCAAAAAAAAATTAAAATTTGACATTGATTTCCATAACAATTACATTACATAATGCAATTGCAGAAAGTGTAACCGTTACTGTAAAGTCTTTTTAATGCACGGGATGTGTTAAATCAAACAGCTGTCACGTATCAACTGATTTATTAATATCTACCCACGATAGATAATATTTTTATTAACCGAAATCTTTATTTCTATATACCTGACATCCCCCTTCTTTTAAACAGATGTTTGAACATAATAATAAAAATAAAAAACTTAATACGAAATAAAACACAATAAATAAAAATTAAAAGAAAAGTTACAAATAGCAAACCATCCCCCAGCTTAAGTTATTCCTACAATCTATACAATATTTCTGAAAGAGATAAAAAAAAAAACAACTACAATAACTAAAAAATGACAAGATATAACTAAGTGCAATGTAACTAACAGAGAATGAAAAAATAAAAATACAAAACCATGCAAACAAACAAAAAAAAAATTAATACAAAAATCAAAAGGCTTAGTTAATTACCTTATTGTTCTAAGTATTATAATATAAAATATACATTTCGTCTTTTCAACAAATTTTTGAGTTTTAGTTTTCGTTATCTTACCAGTTGTTTAGGGATACCTGTACCGATCAGGAGGCCTCACTGTCCTGCCAAATTTCGTAACATATAAGTTGTTGCTTTCACGATTTGTACCTAACAATGATTGGGTGGACGGATCCAGAACGTGGACACGGGTGCGCGCCGCTTGTGTTTCGCGGGCGATGTTGAAATCATCAGCGTCATACGGCGACACGTATGACTCATTGCGATACTCGCTATCTTTCACTATGTGCCTACGGTTTCTTATTATTACACGACCTGTGCACATCTTAATATAATAAGATCGCGCGTTATTTTTTTTTATTATTAAACCATTTGACCAAATCCCATTTGTAAATACTTTAACTTTGTCCCCTTGCTTTAATTCCTTCAGTTTTTTACTTGTTCTATCGTAATAATGTTTTTGATATATTTGACGTTTATGTAACTGTGCTTTTACTATATCTTTATTGACAACTTTTGGTTCCAAAAATTCTGGAGCTCGCGGTAAAATCCCTCTTAAACTACGATTGTTTAAAAGTTGAGCTGGAGAAGGTAAGTCTGCACTAATCGGAGTGTTCAAATATTCTAAAAGAGCTAAACGGAAATCTGTTTGGTCGTAATGTGTCTTTTTAAGCATGTTTTTTACTATCTGTACAGTTCGTTCTACTTGGCCGTTAGATTGCGGATAGCGCGAAATAATTATTAATTAATACATCCACCACCCAATCACTATTCTTAAAAAATAAATAATTTTTCCATACCCGGTCCGAAGAGTCCTCCTGCACGGCATGGACCCGACCCGCCCGGCACATTTTTGCGTAATGATTTAATTTATTACAATTTCTGCATCTCTTTCCGTACGCCGGGCAGTCGAATTTGGAATGCGCAGTGCCGCAGCGGTTGCAAGTGCCGCGCTGCCACTGCGCCGCTCGCGCCGGTCGCCGCGATGACGTCACCGCGCGCTCGCCGCCGTCACGCAGCCCGCCAGCGGGCGCGACGCGCTCGCCGTATGTCGGTCTCGCCGACCTGCCGCTACCGGCCCGACTCGAGTTGCCTCCACATGCACATGTACACACACTGCCGGTCGCGGGGTTGGTCCGCTGCACTGCATGAATATTTTCTTCAATGTTCACTTGCTCGCGTAATAAATGGTCCCGCTTTATAAAGCTAGCCTGAGCTCTTGACATTTCTGCTAACTTGCAAATCTCCACTGTTTTCGTAAGCGTGAGGTCCTGCTCCCTTAACAGTCGTTCGCGTAGGCCGTCGTCTTTGATGCCATAAATCAGCCTGTCTTTGACCAGATCTTCACTTAAGTTTTGAAATTCACAGGACAATGACAATTTACTCAACTCGTTAATGTATTGTTCTATTGACTCACAGTCGACTTGACTACGTGCAAAAAATTTTTGTCTCTCAATAGTTAAATTCTTTTTTCCACTGAAGTAATTGTCAAACTTAGCCAGTAGCCGTTCAGCCGAACTAAATTGTTCGTTAAATTGTTCAAATATCTCTTGACACTTTTCACCGACGATATGAAGCAAAACATTAATTTGCACATCCGCCGTTTCCTTGTCCAATTTTATTGCCTTCATGTATATTAAAAATCTATTTTTCCATCTGCTCCACTCCCGGCTGATATTACCCGTCATGACGTTGGCTAAGTCATTTTCGAAGCAAAATGGCGGTGGTGGTTGTAACGCGTTATTCATTGTTATACAATAACACTTTGTATTCTTACACGGTCTTATTTTTCACTTTACCCGGTCTATACAACAGTTTTACACTACTAAAACTTAAAATTTCTTAAATCCTACCGACTGCGCCATGTAAAGTCTTTTTAATGCACGGGATGTGTTAAATCAAACAGCTGTCACGTATCAACTGATTTATTAATATCTACCCACGATAGATAATATTTTTATTAACCGAAATCTTTATTTCTATATACCTGACAGTTACGGTTAGTAGTAGAAGTGTTTTTAAACTTCTACTACTTTGTGTTACGGAGTGATTGTTGGGTTCAACCTATACAGAGTTAGTAATACACACAAAACCTCTTTTTATAAAATGATAAGCCTTATGTGTTTTCATAGCAAGAAAATGTAAGATGTGTGATTGTGTGCGACAGACGACTTGCTCATCAAGCTGTGGAACTGGGACCGCGGCTGGGCGTGCCAGCAGGTGTTCGAGGGGCACACGCACTACGTCATGCAGGTCGTCATCAACCCCAAAGACAACAACACCTTCGCCAGCGCCAGTCTCGACACCACCGTCAAGGTTCTCACTTGTTACTTTGTTTGTGACACGACCCGCTGCGACTCGCGGTCACCATGTGCGCTCTTTGTGACCCGCAGGTGTGGCAGCTCGGCTCCACCATATCCAACTTCACCCTGGAGGGCCACGACAAGGGAGTCAACTGCGTCGATTACTACCACGGCGGGGACAAGCCCTACCTGATCAGCGGCGCCGACGACCGCCTCGTCAAGATATGGGACTATCAGAACAAAACCTGCGTA
>NW_013530779.1:23382-23739 GCF_000836235.2 Papilio xuthus | reverse complement strand
GGGGGCGGGGGCTAGTACTGACGCGCGAGCTGTTGCAGGACACGCGCAGAACGTGACGGCTGTGTGCTTCCATCCCGAGCTGCCGGTGCTGATGACGGGCTCGGAGGACGGCACGGTGCGCGTCTGGCACGCCGGCACCTACCGCCTCGAGTCCTCCCTCAACTACGGCTTCGAGCGCGTCTGGACCCTCTGCGCCATGCACCGCTCCAACAACGTCGCCGTCGGGTGACCACGCCTTCCACTACACTCTCACTATACCCTTACTACACTCTCTCTACACCCTCACTACACTCTCGCTACACCCTCACTACACCCTCGCTACACCCTCACTACACCCTCACTACACCCTCACTACAC
>NW_013530779.1:21357-22836 GCF_000836235.2 Papilio xuthus | reverse complement strand
TACACCCTCACTACACCCTCACTACACCCTCACTACACCCTCACTACACTCTCGCTACACCCTCACTACACCCTCACTACACCCTCACTACACCCTCACTACACCCTCACTACACCCTCACTACACCAAGATTGGTAGTGTCGCAAAGTATTTAAAACACACCAAAGTATATTAATTATCCGTATGATTCGCAAGTTTCATATGTAATGTCAAGTTATCACTCAAAGTTAATGTCACTTTTAGATACGACGAGGGCACCATCATGATAAAAGTGGGCAGAGAGGAGCCCGCCATATCCATGGACGTGAACGGAGGGAAGATCATCTGGGCGAAACACTCGGAGCTGCAGCAGGTGAACCTGAAGGCGCTGCCGGAGGGTGAGTAGGCGCGGTGTGGGCGCGTGGGCGCGTGGGCGCGGTGGGCGCGCAGTGACGGGGCGTTGTGCAGGCGCGGAGCGGGCGGACGGCGAGCGCGTGCCGGTGGCGGCGAAGGAGATGGGGGCGTGCGAGATCTACCCGCAGAGCATCGCGCACAACCCCAACGGGCGCTTCGTGGTGGTGTGCGGCGACGGCGAGTACATCATCTACACGGCGATGGCGCTGCGCAACAAGGCGTACGGCGCCGCGCAGGAGTTCGTCTGGGCGCACGACTCCTCCGAGTACGCCACGCTCGAGACCTCCGACACCGTCAAGGTCTTCAAGAACTTCAAGGAGAAGAAGACCTTGTCGCCCACGCTGGGCGCCGGAGGTGAGCGCGCTCTCCGCTACCGGCTCCCGGGTCCCGGGTCCCGGCCTGACCTCTCACTACTGAGACACGACTCGGTTCGCAGGCATCTTCGGCGGCTGCATGCTGGGCATCAAGTCCATCAGCGGCGCCATCTTCTCCTTCTACGACTGGGAACATCTGGACCTCATCCGGCGGTGAGTCCTCCTCTACTCCTGCCCCGCTCGTTTTGTAGTAGCGCAATGATGTCTGCACAGTCCGGCATCACAATGTCATACCAGTGGTCGAACAATACATAGGAGTATGAGTTTTTGTGCAGCATCGAGGTGCAGCCGCGGCAGGTGTACTGGGCGGAGAGCGGCGCGCTGGTGTGCCTGGCTGCCGACACCAAGTACTACGTGCTGCGCTACGACGCCGCGCTGCTGGCCCGCGCCAGGGAGGACAACCTCGACGTCTTCGAGCAGGGCAAGGAGGCCTTCCAGGTCGGCGTCCCCTCCTCCTCCCGCTGCCCCCTCCTCCCGCCGCCCTCGCCGGTACATACCGATACGAGTAATGTTCCCGCTCAGGTGGTGGACGAGATCAACGAGACGGTGAAGACGGGTCTGTGGGTGGGCGACTGCTTCGTGTACACGACGGCCGCCAACTGCCTCAGCTACTACGTGGGCGGCGACATCGTGGCGCTGGCGCACCTCGACCGCCCCATGTACATCCTCGGCTACGTCGCCAAGGAGAACAGGTCCGCCCTCTCCCTCCCCC
>NW_013530779.1:20883-21320 GCF_000836235.2 Papilio xuthus | reverse complement strand
CCGCCGCCCGCACTACAGCCTCCCCTCCCTGCTGCAGGCTCTACCTCAACGACAAGGAGCTGAACATCGTGTCGTACGCGCTGCTGCGCTCCGTGCTGGACTACCAGACGGCGGTGGTGCGCGGGGACTTCGCCGCCGCGGACCGCGTGCTGCCCACCGTGCCCTACGACCAGCGCTCGCGAGTCGCGCACTTCCTCGAGAAACAGGTCTCTCCGCTCGCTTCAAATCGCGAATTTTTTCAATCCGTCTCGTAATGTTATAACCGGTGAAGTCCGTATGGATGTATGGGCGTGCAGGGGTTCAGGCAGCAGGCGCTCGCCGTGGCCACGGAGCCGGGCCACCGCTTCGAGCTGGCGCTGGCGCTGGGCGAGCTGCAGCGCGCGCGCCAGCTGGCCGAGGAGCTGGCGGCGGGCGAGGCGAGCGAGGCGGGCGAGGGC
>NW_013530779.1:14679-20662 GCF_000836235.2 Papilio xuthus | reverse complement strand
GGCGGCGGGCGGGGCGGGGGCGGACAACGTGGCGTTCGCGGCGCACTTCGCGCTGCACGGGTACGCGCGCTGCCTGGACATCCTGCTGGCGGCGGACCGCCACGCCGAGGCCGCCTTCTTCGCGCGGTGAGCGTTACTCGCATTATATTTCTTTGCTAATAGACATTCTAAAATAATTGAAGGTACATCGCGCCATGCGAGAGTTAATAGAGTACTCGTGCCGAGTGTTGAGGAGGCGAGTGTTGAGGTGGCGAGCGCACGTTGCAGGGCGTACGTGCCGTCGTGGCTGGAGGAGGCGGTGCAGAAGTGGCGCGAGGCGGGGCGCGACCGCGGCACCAAGACCTGGAAGCTGCTGGCCGACCCGCAGCGCTACTCCAACCTCTTCCCGGATTACCTGGTGAGTGAGGCCGCCTGTGCGGTCACGCAGCGAGGGAAGAGCCCCGGCTGAGACGCGTTCTGATCGTGTCGCAGACGTCCCTGGAGCTGGAGTACTACCAGCGAAGGTTCCTGCGCGAGCAGAGCCCGCCCGCCGCTCCGCTCGGCAACCGCGGCCGCCGGCTGGCAGAGGAGCGCGCCCGCATGGAGGCCGAGGGCAAATTCAAGATGCCCGACTTCACTAAGCTAAGGTAACGTTTCCGGCTCCCCGCCTTCCCACCTTCCCACCTTCCCACCTTCCCGCCTGCGCCAACTGATGAGGCCGTCGGCTGATGGAAATGTGTTATTGAAGGAACAGCCGCGGCGGCGAGGAGCCCGCGCTGGAGCGGAAAATAAGGGAGCGGAGGGAGTCCATCGAGCTCGCGCAGGAGCTCGACGAGTGCGAGCTCGACACCTTCCTGCTGGACGCTGAGGCGGAGGCGGAGGCGGAGGCCGACAACGACAAGTGAGTGCCTCCTCTCTACATTGCACTGAAGAGAGGATCATTCCTGGCACAAAATAAACGTTCACATTTACGTTATTATTAGTTTGGAGAGGGGTTTTTTCGGGACACGTTCGATTGGTATGCCCTCAGTGGTTTCTCTACTTTTACCGAGCTAGTATTAAAATTGGCCGGAACTGGAATAATGTAAACTGGATACAATGTTTTTATATCCCTTTTTAGATACCTCCAAGAGGTCAGCGACGTCCTCGGCGAAGAAGTAACGAACATACATTAACGTTGAAGTGGTGCGGCGCCGCGACCTCGCGTCTGCCTTCTTTTTCCAATTCTTTATGAATTCGATGAGAAATTATCACCTTCGAGACGAAACTGTCACTTATATGTGCCTTTGAAGAATATCAGACGTTCTCCTACATTATTGATTTAGTTTTTAAATATAAGTTACTATTAAATATTATTTATGTAATTCAGAATGTAAATGTAACCTTTATTAATTAAATAATACTTACTTTAGATTGATTTCGATTCAAGATTCACATTTAAGTTACATACAAAAGCGAGTGTCGAAGATTCGCCGCGTGGAGCGCCACAGGCTCGAGGTGGCGGCGACCGTCTCTCTGCTGTCCACCTGTCACCGTCACTGTCACCGTCACTGTCATTGTCACCGTCACTGTCACCGTCATTGTCACTGTCACCGTCACCGTCACTGTCATTGTCACCGTCACCGTCACTGGCTCAATGCACAGTGTGTCCTCTCGTCTGCTGCAGCGGTAGACTGATTCTTGTCGGGCCTGATATAGTCAAGCAAGGATCTTATGACAGTTTTACATATCCCCTTTCAACCACACTCATTTTACGTACTAAAAAGTAGCCTCTGAGATTATGACCTTTCCTTAGGCTTTAGTACTTTAGTCGTGAAAGCGCGAAAAAGATAAAATTGCATTGGTACATTTATAAAATTAGTAAGGAACTTTTGCAACTCATAACCTAAATGTCCTTAATAATTAAACTAACGTACCTTCACTAAAACGATATGAGGCCTAATTTAATCCACTTTCCCTTCCCACCCTTTTCTCATAAGGAAAGGGATGGGAAGTGGACTTTCTGGATGAGAGGATGCATGGAAGGGGAAAATGTTTTCATTCTGTGCATCCACTCCGTTGATTAAAGGTCGGCAACGCATATGCAATTGCATATGTCTATGGGCAACGGTCACTTCCCTATTCCAGCGATTTCAGGTGGTCGCTCGCTCGTTTGCCACCTTGTGATATAAAAAAAAATAATTCATTATTATAGATTTAACAATTTAAATATTTATGACAACTGATATAACTTCAAATAAGTAATTTACTTCCTGAATTTTTTGTATTCAACGTGAAATAATTAAGAAATTTTTGCGTACTGATAACCCTGAATTGGCGCGTTCTGTCAAACTGTCAACGTCAGAAAACTGCCATCAGATATATTGTATATTCCAATTTTATCATTTATTATCTACTTATTTATTTACATTTCTCGTTGTTGTCATGTTTATATTTATAAGTTAAGAAATGTGTATAATTGTCCTATATATTTGAAATAATTTACGCACATTTTGTTATTGTGATAGTACGTTTGTAATTTTGATAAAAATCTAACTAAATATATCATACTTTTTTTTTGTAGTGAATAATAAATTTATTTAATATAACAAAAGTGAAGTTTATGTCAAGCAAAAGTTTCTTTTTAAGTAATGTATTTCATATGTAACATATATAATACATAATATATGCAAAAGGAAAATGAATGAGTTAAAAGTGCGCAGAGGCATGACGCATATGTTCTCTTTGGTGTTGGTGATATGCACAATGGTTATATCAGCCTCCACAGATTTCAAGGCATTGAAATGTCCACCGTCACCAGCACAGTGTCAATACGACGTCTCAGTTTTTGATGAACACTTTTACTTTGTAGAAGGTATGTATTGAATTGAATAATGTTATTGACTTTTAAACAGTGTAATAATTATTAAAATGCCTACTTTGGAATTACTTATCAGGAATTTGAAGTTGTTATGTCTTGACTTTGGTATAGCTACCATTGGTACTTTTACTATTTAAGTGGACTTAGTGCATATGCATGCCTTGAGTGAGTGAAGCAACATCATCATAGCTGTATGCAACCCTTCACCATGGGTTACATGCAGGCTTTATTTGCATCTTAAGACTGGTCACTTTATTATTTCAATTGAGTTGCTATTAATTGGGTAACTATTGTCTGGGTGGACCACAAATGTATATTGAAATTTAACCTATTATGGGGTTTTATCCCACTAATGTTTTAATGAATAAAATTCATTATTTTCCAGTTGTGTGGTATCAGCAGTGAGTCACCAACATTGTGACAATTACCTTAAACAATTGTATCAACCTAACTGAGCTTAGTACATTGAGTGCTACGAGAAACAACTGGCAGGGGGTTAAAACATAGCATGGTTATGTTCTGTTACTTAATGTTGTTAGACCATAGTACCTGTAGTTCCAAACTGCCCCTCGCCAGCCATCTGAGGGGACTGCACTTACCACTTGTGAGTGCTTGGCTCAACCTTACTCAATAACAACTGTTTCCTACCCTATGGTAGGACATTTAGTTTGAGACTGCTGACGGCCACACAAAAATGTGTTTATTAAATAAATCTCGATTCTTTTTATTTTCAATTACAGACTAATAATGATATAAGACTAATGCAACAACCAAAAAGAAATATTTCTGACATGTTTTGAGTCTCCCAAAGTTAATCAATTATGTCGCTGAGTTAACTCTATTCTTAATAACTGTTTTTCTGATTCATCCGTCACTGAAATATGTACATTGAAGGCTGATTTTCATTAGTTAGTTTTTTTTATTGTTTCAGATTTGAAATTTGTAATAGTTTATAGAGGAACATATTTATCGTTTAAATGCCCCGAAGGCGTAGGCTTCGAGAGCGAATCGATGCCTCGGTTTTCAAGCGCGGTGCGCGTTCAACTGCTGGTGCTGACGCACTGCGCCGTGCCCGCCGCGTCCTTCGCGAGCGCTCTCGCCGCGCTCAACGTCACCGTGCTCGATAAACTCATCCTGAGGGAACCGCGCGGCGACCTGCGGTCCTTCCATATGACGGGCCTCGGTGTGTCGGCGCTCGAGGTGCGGGCGAAGGAGCGGGTCGCGCTGGAGGAGGAGGCGCTGGGCCAGCTGGGCGCGCTCGCTGAGCTTTGGCTGGTGGGCGTGGCGCTGCCGGAGGCCGCTCTGCTGCGCCTGCCGGCATCGCTGCTGTACCTCCACATCGAGTCCTGCAACATGACCGAGTTCGCGACGCCGGCGCTTCGGAGACTTTCGTCCCTCGTTCACTTGCGACTATATGAAAGGACTTTGACCGTGGCGCCGGATTTGAGCGCCGTTCCGTCTCTGCGATCCGTTTCGTTTATTGCTCCGTTAAACGGCTTGCCCTCGTCGAACACTGTGAAGAATCTTACGTCGCAGAATTGTAATAGTTTGGAGATTCTCGGCGAGTGCGGCGCCCTGTCGCGGCTGGAGGTGAGCGGGGCCGGCGGCGCGCCGGGGGCGGGCTGGCTGGCGCGCTGCCCCGCGCTGGCCGAGCTGGTGCTGAGCGACACGCGGGTGGACGCGCTGCCGGCGGACCTGGTACGCGCGGCGCCGCGGCTGCGTCGGCTGGCGGTGCGCGGCTGCAGGCTGCGTCACCTGCCGCCCGATCTGTTGGCGCATACGCGGGATTTGCAAGAACTCGATTTCTCCAACAATCGACTCGAAACGTTGCCCGAGTGAGTGAGTCGGTATTTACATTACTTTTATCTGTGACGACCCTGACAATATTATTATAATATTTCCAAAACTCATCATGTGCTACTTTTATCCAACTTCAAAAAGGCCTCCTCCTCTTTCCTTCTCGAGTGGTTTTTTTTTAATGATAATGATTAATGCTTCATCTTCTACAAAGTATTACTTAATGAAAGTGTCAGTGGTCAGCTCTGATCCCTGGTGTCTGGTGTCTGGTGTCTGTTGTCCGGTGTCCGGTGTCCGGTGTCCGGTGTCGGGTGTGGGGTGAGCAGGCAGCTGTTGGTGTCCGTGCGCGCGCTGCGCTCGCTGGAGCTGAGCAACAACCGGCTGACGCTCGCCGGCGCCCGGGCCGCGCTCGCGCCCACTTCGCTGCACCGCCTGGTGCTGGACGGCAACCCGCTCGGTGACTTCTGCCAAGCCGGCTCCGACGCGCTCTACCCGGACGGTAACGTATCACAAGTACCACGTACACCTCCGATATCGCGCGAGGCGGATCAAATCCTGGAGGCGAATTCTAATTACAGTAGAACCCCGGTAATACGATTTCCATGGGACCGAGCCAAAACGTATTATGCGGAAATGGGACGTAACACGTATTCTATATTATTAAATTACTTCGTATTTATGTAATCGTTACTTATTTCATATATATACAGGTAGTGAATGATATAGTTATATACGTTACGTACTTTGTCTAATTATTATACGTTATTGAGATAATCACTTATTTTGGTTTAACAGATAAAAGTTCATTATTAGTTACATAATTACATTCTCAATGTATAATAAAAAAAAGTGAACACGTACTTCAGTCTTCGCTTTTTATTTTTTAAATAATGGTATCTTAAATGATTCACCGCTGACAATGCATGGAGGTCTGATAAGATTGTAGTTGTTTCATCTTTGTCTTCATCATCATCATCATCATCACTGAGCCTCCGTGTTATTGGCATTTTCAATGAGATGTCCGACATCGAGGTCTCATCGAGCGTGTGTCAGGCGTGTCGGCGCTGTTCGAGATGCGCGCGCTGCGGACACTGAGCCTAGCCCGCACCGCCCTCACCCGCCTCTGTGCCGACTGGCGCCGCGACATGCGCGCCCTCGCCCGCCTCGACCTGCGCCACAACAACATCTCCGCGCTGCAGGTACACGCGCGCCCACGCGCCCACTCGCCCACACGCCCACACGCCCCCCCGCGCCCTCCGACACTCACTTTGACATGATGCGGTCAGGCGGCCGACCTGCAGTGGAGCCGCAACGTGCCCGCCGAGGTGTTGCTGCAGGGCAACCCGC
>NW_013530779.1:11156-13283 GCF_000836235.2 Papilio xuthus | reverse complement strand
CCCGCCGCGCCCTGCGAGCGGCAGACGGCGCCCCCGGTCGCCTAACGCGGGACCATGCTCGTTTCAAATGTATAAAAAAATCACCAACAAAAAAAAAGATGAATCTCAATCGCAATGCTGGTTAATGTTCGGGCAGACAGACACACAGACAGACAGACAGGGGAGACAGGGGAGACAGGGAGACAGGGGAGACAGGGGAGACAGGGAGACAGGGGAAAGCCTTCGAGAATTATATTGAGTATTGAGTTGACAACAAAATCTTTGCAAAGAAGACTGAAAAAACTTACAAAAGGAATTGAAAGGTGCTTTTTTTTTATCGACGAATATTTATTTTTGTTCAATAATTTTTTATTTACAATGGATAAAAACAACGTGATGATGAAACTAAGATTTTTTTTATAAAAATGTTTTATGAAAGTTTTTTTTCATTTTTTTTTATAAATAAATACATTATTCAAGTAGCTCAGTTATTTTATTGTCTTCCCTCCTCCTCCAAGAGGATCCTCCGACAAGAAGTGCAACAACAACACAACATTAACAATAACTGGTCAGTCTATAACGATCAACAGATTGCGCTAAACAAACCAACAGTTATTGAATATATTTTACATCACTTAATACATTTGTTCCAAATAATACTTTATTTATAACAACGTAATATGAAAAAATATATTTTTGTAGTACTTTCGATGATATGGCTACGATGACGAGAACTCCTTCAACAGCGAAATATGGTGGCGCGAACAGCAAGAGATGAACAATGTAACAACACATATGATGTGCTCTTGTAAATAAAATAAAGAAAATTTTACAACGAATTACTTTACATTTATCCAATGACATATTGAAAACTGTAAAGTTGTGAGATATATATACACAGCCGGACAAAAGTTTGAGACCACCTTGAAAAAATTACAATATTGAATTAAACTCCAAAAATTAGTGCTCTACAATTTATTTATTTACCTTATTAAATAGGGAACTTTTTATGTAACATAAAATAATTTTAAAACTACAATTTTTTTTTTTTCATTATTCCTTCAATTTTTGATTCACAAAGAAGGTAAACCTGAAAATGATGTTTCTTCCTACAGGCCGATTAGTTTGCTAACGGTACTTTCAAAAGTTTTTGAAAAACTACTTCTCCGGAGATTGATGCCCATACTACACGAAAAACATGTAATACCAGACCATCAGTTCGGCTTCAGACAAGAACTTGGAACCATCGAACAAGTGCATAGAGTGTGCAACATAATAAGAAAGTCACTAGAAGATAAAGAATACTGCTCATGCGCATTTCTAGATATACAGCAGGCATTCGATAGGGTTTGGCACAGGGGCCTACTATGCAAAATAAAACAGTTCTTACCACATACTTTTTATGAAATCTTAAAGTCATATCTTTCCGATAGAATATTTCAAGTTAGAGAAGATGACAGTACTTCCTCATTCCACGACATCCTAGCAGGTGTTCCGCAAGGCTCGGTCCTGGGACCAGTATTATATACTTTATACACCGCAGATTTCCCTGTAAGCACTAATTTAACAACTGCAACATATGCGGATGACACGGCTGTGTTGGTCAGTCACAAGGACCCAAAGACTGCTACTGCAATGCTCCAGAGTGGATTAAATGAAGTGGACAAATGGTTAAAAAAAAAAATTTTAGGTATTAGACTGGACAAAAAACTCACATGGAGAGCACACATTCTAGCGAAAACAGATCAACTTAATATACAGTACCGAAACCTCCAGTGGCTCCTAGGAAGACGGTCTGTTCTGAGTCTGGACAATAAGCTCCTACTCTACAATAATGTTCTCAAACCAATATGGACATATGGTATACAAGTTTGGGGTACCGCAAGTGCTTCAAATTTAAACATTATTCAAAGGGTGCAAAATCGTATACTTAAGAACATTTCGAATGCCCCTTGGTTCATGTCATAAAAACTCAGAGCTGCATGACGTACTAAAAGTGAACACCGTACAGCAGGAACTCAAGGTGATCGTTGCGCGTTACAAAGCAAGAATTGCAAATCACTATAATCCCCTTGTTGCAACCTTACCAAAATGTGGCCACAGAAGGAAGCTTAAAAGGGCCACCATAATATGATAAATAACCCATTG
>NW_013530779.1:10612-10981 GCF_000836235.2 Papilio xuthus | reverse complement strand
AAAAAAAAAAAAAAAAAAAAAAAAAATTCCTTCAATTTTAACTAAATCTCCGGTCCCGGAGGCAGAGAAACATCCCCAGACCATAATGGAGCCTCCACCATGTTTGACTGTTGGCATTGCACAGTCTAACTACATCTTTTTTCTTACAATATAATTTGGAGTTTAACTATATTCTAAACAGCATTAGTGTAGTAGAAAACAACACAAGGTGACATAATGTTCAATTGAATTAAGTTAAGTAAGTTTCATTACAAAAGAGAAATAAGATAAATAAAAGTAAAGATAAAAACGAAATAAAATTATAATTAACACATGATATAAATCAAAACATCTAACGCTATGGTAGGTTTTTTTTTTTTTTTTTTTTTT
>NW_013530779.1:9959-10571 GCF_000836235.2 Papilio xuthus | reverse complement strand
GCGGGGGCAGCAGGGACGGTTTCGTGTGGGACTCCCGGCCTGGGAACAAGACCGGACTACCCACTAAACCCCGCGGTGTTCTCCTACGCCCAACCGGACCGTGGCATCTACGTTAGTTTATCCACGGCACAGCTAGGGGGGTGCCCCTTGGTAGGGGCTCGATGCGTGTAGGGAGGGGTCATATCTTAGACCCCTCCCATCATCCTATGATGAAACCCTCCTCAGAACACTAGAGGAGGGCCATCCGCCACAATCGGCGCGACAGGTCCCCCGACCCGTCGCGCGTGGCACTCTCTAATTTGATTGTAGGGCCGCCGCGTACCTCGCACGCCGGCGGCCCCTCGCTGGAGCCCTGCGGGGCGGCAGCGTCACGCGCTCCCGCAGGGCCTCTCTTTTGGCCGCCATCACCTCGCGTGCGAAGGAGGCGACGGCGGCCCAGCTCTGCTCGCTGCCGACCATCGCACATATGACGGCCGGCAGCGACAGATCTCGCCCTATTGCGCCAGTGAGCGTGGCGCGTTGCGCGTCCCAGCCCGTGCACACGGCGAGCGTGTGCTCTGCCGTGTCCACGTCGCCGGACGCGCAATGGTAGCACTCGGGACCCGACTCAAT
>NW_013530779.1:0-3428 GCF_000836235.2 Papilio xuthus | reverse complement strand
TCCTCATCGGTGTTATATTTGAAGACATTTAGTAAAATTATTAAAGGGTCTTTATTCTTTATGTCTAGTACCGTGAGGTGCTCTTCCGAATTTTTTAGCCTTTCTTTCAATCGACTCCTTTCCTCCTCCGTCCTACATCCCACTATAATTTTCCTATCTTTCGCTTTCCTAATATTTTCTACGGTTATTCCCCCTTCTTTTGCTTTAACCGCTTTTCGTATCCTTTCCAAAACTTCTTCCCCTGTTTCCATCTCATTTTTTGACGTAATCACTACTGATGCCAGCGATTTTTGCTCTGTAGGACTCTTCTTATCTTGCGTGACCGCTCTTGCGTATGTATATTGCTGCTGCTGTTGTTGTTCCTGTCTATTTTGGTATTTTTCTAAGGTAGTCTGTAATTCTTTCATTTTTATGTTGTTCTCCTTTATTAATTTTGCGTGTTCGTCAATCCTATCCACCAGTCCTGCACACTCTTTGGTTTGGTCTTTACTCTTATCTATGCTATCAATCGTCCTGTCCTCTACTTCCCTCTTCCCTTTGCTCTCTAGTTCCTTGACAATTTGGTATAATCTCTCGACCGCTTGCGTGACTGCTTCTTTAATTTCTGTTTTTGTATTTCTAGATAAGCCGAGGTTGATTTTGGCCTTAGTTACGCACGCCCTCGCCTCTGCCAGCTTCGTGGCGTACTTCGGCGGGCTCGACGAGTCGAAGGAGACTCTTCTGGTCACCGCCTTTGGATCTTTGGTGAGTATTGTTCTCTTTACTGGTGCCTTTGATTTCTCTTTTGTTTGGTCTCTTTCTGGTTCCCAGTTTTCTATATTCCTTCTTTCGTTTTGGGTCTCTCCAGGTGACGGGTCACTCCTCGGCGAGAGTGCCCGGTCTGAGTCCGAGGCTGCGGCGCGGTCGGTTCGCCTGTCGGGTGTTCTAAAGCCGAACATCTTAGATTTGTCAGGGGTGAGTGTCAATATATAAAAACTAAAACTAAAATTTCAAAATTTAAAATTTAAATATTAAGATAAAATAAAATAAAATATTAAATATTAAAATCTATGTTTTGGGTCAAGAAACTCCAAACTGTCCCTACTGGGTCAATAAACCCCGTCAAAAACCTAACTTAACCTAGCACTGGGGGCAATAACCCGCTCAGTGTAAATATACTAAAACTAATTACTAGGGGCAATAACCCCGTCAATAATACTAATACTAACACTTAAAACTAATATTGCCGGCAATAAGCCCAGTCAATATGATGTCGGACACTTTAAATAAAATCTAGAGTTATTTTAATGACTAGTGCTTAAACTAGAGTAAAATGAAATAAAAAATAAAAAATAAAATAAAATAAAATTAAAATTAAATTAAAATGAATTAAAATAAAATACAATAAAAGCAATAAAAATTTAAAATTGACTAGATGATTTAAAGTGTCCTTATAACTAAAATTACGGTCGGGCACAACTATAGAGTATTATACAAATTTTTACAATTTTTAAGATAACTCTACTTGTAGAGATTTGTCTTGTCTTACAATTATTATGGGTAGCACCAGGCTCCCAGTCCCTCTTTTTGTCAAAATTTTTGTTTTCAATCTAATTTTTTACAAGTTTTTTAAAAGTCTCTACACTAACTCTACCTAGAGTCGGTTTGATACTAGGAGAAGATAGTCCTCCCCGAGCCGGTTCCAACGACACCAAGCACGGGCACACTATGGCTAACGCTGTAGGAGCTACGGCGTTTTAAAGAAAACCAAGATGGCGGCTGGTTTGCCTTCAAAGCCGTATCTCCTTAGTCCCGCGGCCGAACTTAGCCGCGCTTGGGGTCCCTGGCCTCAGCTCGAACAGGGCTATTTGAAATAATAATTTTTGCAATTTTTTATTTGTCAAATTTTTTTTTTAATTTTTTATGGGTTAAAAAGTTGGCCCGAGTCGTGCTAAGCGCTCCCTCAAAAATCCCGTCAAAAAGGGCCCACTAGTTAAGAAGATAATTCGATTTTTGTTTTTCAAAATGGCGGCCAAAAATGGCCGCTTCGTCCGAACTTTTCGATTTGTAAACCGAAAGTGGTCGAGTTTGGGCTCGTTTTGTAGGGATTTTTCCCCGGGTGCAGAATTCTTATAAATCTAAAGCCTCAGGTTAGCCCCCGATTTGATTTTTCAAAAATTAATAAAATTTTTAAGTTTTTTGCAATTTAAAAATCCAAATTTTACTCTAAAAATTAAAATTAAATGCCTAAAATGTAGAAGATTTTTGCCTCTACAATGCTATATAAACTAAATTGTTCTAGATTTTTTCTAAATATTTTTAATTCACGTTATAAAATTTTTAATAATCTTTAAAATTTAATTACTCTAAAATTTTCCAATAAAAAATTTTGATTTTCACTACGCTAATAGAATTCGGTACAAGCTTTAATTTAAGTAAGAAAAAACTATATGTTAAAGATCGTTTTAATTTTTTATTAATTTTTGAAAATTGCCAATTTTTTAAAATTGTATAACTTAACTACGGTTTATCCTTTTTCAGATCTGCAAACGGATTTGGGCTCCTCACGTCTGCCTCTATCGGTGAGTAATTTTGTTTTTTTTTTTTTTTTTTTCAAAATGGCCGCCGTTCACTGACCTCGTGGCACGTGGTACTTGTGTTTTTGCTTATTTTTTCAGCCGTTTCCAGCCGAAAAAATCCAAATTTGGTATCCTCGTGTAGGGCTCGACGAGGCCGACAAGATAGCACTTAAAAAACTAGGGGTCGCAGCGACTAATCGCGCGGCGTACGCGATCAAAGTTTTAAAATTTTTCACTTTTGATGTTTTTTGTTAATAACTTTCCGAATTTTTCTCCGATTGAAAAACGGTTTTCACCGTCGGGTTCGTCACTTTTTTGCGCGTGTTTTGATATATAACACTGTATAGTTTGTGCACTTTATACCACTTTCGCGATTTTTTCGAGATTTTTTCTAGCGTAATCGAGCGCGGAGCGTACTTGGCAGCGAGCGGTCACCACGGGGGGATGCCTGCGACTGGGGTTAGGTTAGGTTAGGTTAGGTTAGGTTCCACGGACCTGCTCGGTTGTCCGGGTGGGCGGAGAGGTGAACTCCGACGTGGCGCGTCCCCGGGTGGTGGATAGGGGAACGCCCTGGCATTCGTGTCTGGGTAGGGCGCAAGCCCCGCGAACCAAACACCAGGGTCTGGCGGTGCGCGCAGGACTAGTCGACGAGGTGTCGATAGGTCTAGCGCGCTAGCCAGACCCGGGGCCTGGTGGAGCGCGCAGGACTAGTCGATGGTGTCCCGACAGGTCTAGCGCGCTAGCCGGGCCCCAGACCGGTGGAGGCGCCGGCGGTGGACGATTGTCCGCCACCGTGCTGCCTATAGTGGTGGGGCCGCGGGGGATGCGGGAAGGGTACTGGTTTATCCTGCCCTTCTTGCATCCCTCGTG
>NW_013530777.1:0-701 GCF_000836235.2 Papilio xuthus | reverse complement strand
GACTTAACTTTTGCCTTTGTATTTTAAAGGCATTAAATGAAGCCTTTGTTATCGACAAGACTATCGCAATCTTGTTACTGATGAAATACAACCGCTTCCGGTTTGTACCGGAAATTATGAAATATATATAATAATAATTATAAATTATGTACTTTTTGCATATACTGTACATCTTTCAATAGTTACCCACATTAAACTGGCCGCCCTGCCGTAATACAGTTTTATACTAGTACGGAGGGCAGCTGTACAATACTAAAAACAAACTTGTCTACAACTTTGTAAAAAAATAAATAGACATATAGTAATTAACAAAAGAGAACAATTTAGATGTATACGTAATAGTGGTAAAATAACTTGTAATTTTAATTTCTTTTTTTTTGCTATATACATGTTATAGCTTTATAATGTAAGGAAGCGTAATTTTGCATATCACACTACTTAGTTATAAATAAATATTAGCATGTAGAAATTTATTGCTTTGTATTTTATATTAGCTCTGTTTAATGCTTACATAACTTAGGGTCATATAAATCACAAATATGTAACAACAAAGTTGTGTTTGTACTTATATGTCTGTATTTGTTTGTGAATCTTGTAGTGAGAATAAATAAATATTATTATTATTATTATTATTAATATCAACATTTCGTTTAACATTTTAACTTTGTGACGTCATCTAAAGTTTTCAAATTCATATTATT
>NW_013530776.1:0-1537 GCF_000836235.2 Papilio xuthus | reverse complement strand
TAAAGCACAGAATATTAAAAAAACTTACGTTGCATAAAATAAATTAAGCAGTATATGTGATTTAGTTATATATATATATTATTTTATTTTGTTATATTATATGTTATGTTATTTTGTCACTTACCCACGTCGATTTGCAAAATTTGAGGAAGTCCTACCATATGATTTGACATTTCGACATTTCGTCTAATGCAATCGTGGCGCAACGGCCTTGCCTATGCTCACGGAGTACAATCTTACTACAGTACGCAGCGAGTCCAGTGGTTCGAGCCCGGGAAAGAAGTTCCGACTTTTTGTTCTTTTTTTTTTTTTTTTTTTTACATTTTGTAATATACAAAATTATATTATTTTAATGATCAGTAATTGTTGTTCGGTTTTTTTTTTAACTACATTTAAAGATATCTGGAATTATATATATATAAGTAATAAGTACATTTTGTTCTGTCAAGTCTCTTACTTTTTTTTTTTTTTGTAAAACTTAGTTAAAAGAAAGATTCGTCGTTTTTTTGTGTTACGAAAATTCTCTTTGTTTTGATTTTTTTTATTTTTTCTCGTGTAAAACTACTTGTGTGTGTGTGTTTTTTTTTGTACAAATTATTTGTCGTTGGACTTCCTAATCACTTTTTTTTTTTAAGATTGTATACCTACTTTTAGACCCAAACACCGTATATTCCAGGTGCATATATATATAATTAATTGAAATAATTGATTGTTTGTAACGCCAAAATGGCTTCTCCGACTATATGCAATGTTTGTAAATTATCATTACCAACGAAAGAGTTCATGGTCTGCTGCAAATGTAAATCTAAATTCGATCTTATGTGCGCTAACGTGACCCTAAAACGTTTCACTTCAATGGAAACTCGATTGAAATTATCTTGGAAGTGTCCTGAATGCTGCGGTCAGGTTCCGAAGTCAGGCAATACTTCCTCGCGGTCTCAATCTGAAGACATACCAACTGACCACTCAACTAAAACTTTACGCAATAAGCCAATCAGAGAGTCACCTACAGCACATGAGGAATGTAATTATGTTACGGAAGACAAACTTCGAACAATAATGCAACAGGAACTAGCCAATCTATTTAAAAATAATATAAAAGACTTAATATGCGCAGAATTAAAAATAATAAATGATAAAATAGATAGTTTTCAAGAGGCAATAAGTTTCATTAACACTCAGTACGAAGAGATCAAAAACATTCTTCAAGAAAAATCAACAATGATATCAACTCTTAGGACGGAGAACGACAAACTAAAAAAGGATGTTAAAGACCTTGGTAATCGGCTCAATATAATGGAATTGCACATGAGAGACAGCAATATCGAGATTAATGGCATACCGGAAAACAGATCAGAGAACCTGGCAAATACACTTAACCAACTGGCAAAGATTGTGAATTACCCGTTAGCCACCGAGGACATTCAACTTATTACCAGGGTTGCTAAAATCTCTCGGGATAACAACAGACTTCGAGCTGTAATAGCCAAATTACGTAATCCCCGACAACGAGACGCTTTCTTAGCCGCTGTAATGA
>NW_013530775.1:427-621 GCF_000836235.2 Papilio xuthus | reverse complement strand
AATACGACACCCCACTCCTGCACATGGGCGGGGGTGACATTGAGCTCTCCAAAGAAATTAAGATCTTAGGACTTACGCTGGACGACAGGCTTACTTTCAACGCGCATGTAGACAACGTCTGCAAAAAAGCGCAAAACCTGTACGTCCAGCTCTCAAGAACAGCGAAAGTCCAATGGGGGTTGAACCCAGAGGTG
>NW_013530775.1:0-194 GCF_000836235.2 Papilio xuthus | reverse complement strand
ACGAGGCCAAGAGGGGTCTGTCCCGGCGGGTAACAGGAGACCGAGAAGTAGAAACGAGAGCGTCCTGGAGGGAAAGGACGCACCCAGCGGACAGGACCGGATTTGACTACACCTGCCTGGATGACTGTACTGCGCTACCAGATACACAAATAAAGATCTTTACAGATGGTAGTAAGATAGAAGGAAAGGTTGGA
>NW_013530774.1:2387-3383 GCF_000836235.2 Papilio xuthus | reverse complement strand
GACAGATCTGTAACAAGCTCAATATGCACAGCCTTGACTGCAAGGCAAACAAAAATACACACATATGATTTTATAAGCTTACACCCTCGTCCTTTCCGGTCAGCTATCAGTATAGGTCCGGCATAGTCGACACTGCAATGTAAAAATGGAAATTCTAAGTTGGTACGAGAAATTGGTAATTGTCCCATGACAGGCTGTATAGTTGTATTTTTATACCTGAAACATCTTATGCAATTTCTTACGATTATTCTAGAAAGATTTCTGCCCCCTAAGGGCCAACATAATTGACGTATATTTGCTAAGAGCAGTTGAGGTCCTGCGTGCAATAAATCTATGTGATATTTCTGAAATAATATTTTAGTAACGTGATGTTTACTACACAGCAAAATAGGATGTTTTATATTATATTCGTAAGATGAGTTTTCAAGCCTTCCGCCTACACGTATGATACCGTCACCGTCTATGAACGGACTCAAAGACGAAAGTCTATTCTTACGAGGTAATGATTTACCCTTTTTTAACAAAACGTATTCGTTGGGAGACATTTCAATTTGAGCGTTCTGCATTACGCTTTTTAAGGCTTGATTTAATTCATCCATAGTAGGTAAACCGGTTCGTTTGTTATTTTGTTTTAAGATTATATACAAAACGTTGCACATATGACATTACTCTTATAAGACGATTGAAGTTAGAAAATGTATTTATTAAAGATCGAAAACCTGACTCGCGATTTGAATTGATCCAGCTGGATTTAATAGTTGTGATGCGTTGTAATGGCAAGTGGATTTGGAAGATGGCAAACCCTTTTCAAATTGTTGTCCAGATTTCTTATAGACAAGTTACAAGAATGCGTAAATTTTGATGATGATTGTATCGGTAGTTGGCCTGTAACAATCCAACCTAATTTTGATTTGACTAACTTAGGCTTGTTTTTCCCTAGGTTAATTGATTTATTGCATATAACATCCCAGAAAACTTCAGCCCCGACGAGAATAT
>NW_013530774.1:0-925 GCF_000836235.2 Papilio xuthus | reverse complement strand
TGCGCGCTTGCGCCATCAGCGCGTAATAACGCTCTTCGAATTTTGAACGTTCCTCATATTCGTCCTCTGGCTTGTCGGAACACACCTCAATCTCCACCTGTAATTCATCGAATTGATCGTATAAGGCTTCGTATTTATTTAGTCGACATTGCAATTCATGTTGAAGTTCGGAAATTATGCCAGAAGCGCTAATTGAGCTAATATAATTAGAAAAATTTGTAAGCTTGGCTTTCATGCCACTACGTTTTCGAATTAAAACATCTAGTTGGGCCATTATTAAATTAAAAGGAAAAAATTATCGAAAGAAATACGACGAAGAAAAAAAAAATATAATGTGGGTACTTCACTATTTGGTAATTAGTCGCTCGTAAATGCGTAAGCGTGAAATTGAACAATTATATTAATACAATAGGAAGCCAATTGAAGAGGATTTAGAAGGGAAACATGGAACGAACTCACTTTATCTTCCCTTGTCCACACAGTACTTCCTTTGTCTTGATGTTAGATGTTTGATTCCGACGACCGTTGAGCCGATGTCGCGATAATTTGCTGCACTCCGTTCGCTCCAAACGTATTAAATTAGCGGACTGTATTTTTGTTGATTCTTGAGGCTCGAAGGACCATTTGTTTAGGCCAAACACAAGTATTTGGTTATAATGGTTTAATAAGCGGTAAATACAGAGTTGCAAATAGACAAATTGATCGTTGCGCGTATGCATCGGCGGTCGAAAGCGGACGTTCAAGTGACGTTTCGTGCCACCGCACGTCGGTTCGCACCGGTAGTGGTGTTGCCCGCACCTCAGGCGCGAACACCTACCTTATTTAATAAAATAAAAAAAGTTTTGCAAATTTTCTTCGTTTAAAATTTCCAGTGCTTACGGTGTCGGATATCCCGAAGACATGTACGCTGCGTTCAGAACGGCAG
>NW_013530773.1:0-725 GCF_000836235.2 Papilio xuthus | reverse complement strand
TCCCCCCCCCCTCCCCCTCCCTCTTAGAAGCCATACGTGTTTAGCTTGTATGGGGTTTTTAATGAGTTGATATGACATTAAAAATGAACATTTTTCATAATTTAAATAATACATTTTTTCATTAACTTCATATATACAATAGTTGAAAATTTATCACTACAAAATATGCAACGTTGACAAGTGAATTCTAACCATCATACTTTTCTAGTTTTTTTTTTTTCATTTCATTGGTTTACATAATTAAATTAAATCATCAATAACTTTCTGTTGAAAATAATGTTGGCATCTAATGTTTTCGATTTTTTTTTTACCAACTAATATGATATTATTAATTTTTCGCATGCAGCCCACACTTACCAAGGAGACATCTCTTGTGAGTATTCAAATTTTATGTTTTTTTTTGTATAAAATACATTATTCATACTTTTAAATAACACGTAGACTTTATAATCGACAACATTATTTTATTTACATGCAGCACTCATAAATTTGTGGAAAGTAAACGAAGTGTCTCGGAAACGTGAGTTTGGGTCATACAGTCAACAAAAATGGAGCTCTTACGACCGTACAATGTAAAGTAAAAACACTAAGTAACACAATTGTTTTTCTTTCGATTATGACATAACTAATAACTGTAATACGGTCGTTGGAGCTTATATTCCTTCAATAAAAAGCGACGTATTGAATGAGATTTGTTTCAGTGATTTATCGTGTATTCCGCAGAC
>NW_013530772.1:0-795 GCF_000836235.2 Papilio xuthus | reverse complement strand
CGTACCAATATAATTTAAAAACATTTCCAAAAAATTAAGAGAACAGGGTTTCAATTTTCCTTATACAGCGGCACGAACTTACTGGGCAACCCAATATTTTTCTTCTCCTGTCATAACGCTTAAATATATTATAAAAGTTTGTCACGCCGAATATGACAGATACGTAATAACTAATATCAAATTTTGCCTTGTCACAATATATACTAGTTTGGCTCAGTATTCTAGTATGTTTGCCGTAATATGTAAGTTTACCGGTTCGAATCTCAGGCTACTTTTTTTTCATTTTATCAATCACGGGGTTATTTTTTCATAACCAGTAAAAATTTGGTAATGTAAAATTTTGCTCGACAATTTTTTTTTTATAATTTTCGCTGTCGGGTAGAAAGAAATTTAAATAAAGTTGACAACAATTAGGTCAGACCATCGCGGGTGAAGTGAGTGGGCGGAGCGTGGATTGTCTTTGCGGGTTTTAAGGATGGTACGCGCGGAAACTATACGTACAAGTGTTATCTACATATGTGTGCGCGCCCACGCACACTGGAATGTTTATTGCAATCGACCAAAAATGTTATGTAGTTTGGATATTGACATTCAGTTTTTTTTCTTTGTTTCTTAAATATAATCAGTATCAGTAAAGGTAAAAGTAAAAGTGTTATTTTTACCGGTACAAGTTTAACAAACATGAGTAATAAACAAATTACATGTCAATAGCATCGCTTTATCTCCTTCATTTTTTTTGAAATAGAAAAGTACTTTAACGGTCAAACTCATTAGTCCAAGGCAATATCAAAAAGT
>NW_013530771.1:0-4140 GCF_000836235.2 Papilio xuthus | reverse complement strand
GAATGTGTGAATTGTGAGCTCCCTGATATCCCAACTGAGGGGTTCGGAGTCTACCCTTCTGGGTTGACTCGGCTATAGTCAACCATCACTGGCCCAGTGCGGCTTGACTTTATAAATGTATTTGAATTTCTTCGCTGAAAGGGCAAGGTTGCATCACAATGTTTTCCTTCGTAACCCAGAAGGGTAGACTCCGAACCCCTCAGTTGGGATATCAGGGAGCTCACAATTCACACATTCATCCAGACTTTCGCATTAATTTTCCTTCATTTTCAAGCTTTCCCGAAAGATAAAAGATCAAAAAAAAATCTTTTTTATCTCCGGAAGGGTTCAACGGATTTTGATGAAATTTGGCACAGATGTAGAAAGTCGGGAAGAACACTTAGGCTAGTCATTAAGTTTTGTTTTAATTCTGCGCGGACGGAGTCGCAGGCGACAACTAGTGTTGTTATAAATTAATGAAACTAAACGCATCATGTGTTACTTATTGAAACCTTCAAGCTTTTACTAGAGCAAGTAAAAAACAATTATTAAAATGACTTGTGAAAACGTGCAAAAAAAAGAAGGTTCCGATCACTGAGTTCGTCAAGCACTGTTATTTTCTGTTACAAATTGGTTAGTTTGTAATTGGTTTTCAAACCGCATCGACAATTTGTCGTCTACAATGCTTTATCATTATGCTTCTACAGTTGGTAGTGGACAGACAGAAACACCCTTTTTCTATGTACAGATTTTAGATTTAACATATTTAAAATCCTTAATCATTAGTGATTGTGACATACAAAATATTAGTCTTAAATAAGTGTGGTGATTTTTGCTTTTTGTTCTACAAAAGTGTTATTGAGTGAAAAAAATGTGAAATTTGTGTATATCTCTATATATTTCTTTACTTATTCACATGTTATTGTGTCCGTAACGTCAAATGGCATTCTCTACTATACTATTAATGAAACTCGGAGTCTGGAGGAACCTGAAAAATTCTAAACCAACGAAAAATTATACAGGTTGTATTGAAAATATTATTTTTTATGATCTACTGAATGTCGTCCTTTAGTGGACAAATTTTCCTAATAAAAAAATACTTAATTTTCATTCAGATATACGTAAATATCACGATATCTTTTAGAAATTAAACAACAAAACTTGAAAGATAAGTAAATATTCAAACTATCATCGTGTTTCAAGACATTTAATTGTAGAAAATTAATTACAATCTTATTAATTACTTGTTTACTGCTGATATAATTTTAAAACTACAGTTTCATTTTATTTCATATCAAAACTAAGCCGATTAAGCAATGATTGCAGATTTCTTTTTCATATGTTAACAAAACTTTGGATTTTCATTGTCGAAATACATGTACAAAACATTCTTAAATAAATTACAGTTTGATACCTTCACGTGTTTTTGAGAAAAAGACTCTTGAGAGACAGACTGACAGACAACAAAGTGATCCTATAAGGGTTCCGTTTTTCCTATGAGGTACGGCACCCTAAAAACAGAGATTTCTTCGTCTTACCAAATCCAAAACCTCTGTATAAAACATATCGTAAACCCTCTTATTACTTTTGACAAAACAGACATTACAATATGTTTTAAACGTCGATTTTGGTCTCAGAAATCCACGATTAGTAAGAGCTTTCGGCAGTGGGAAATTAAGGTTAATACAAAAACAAGCATAGACAATTTTTTTCTGTCGGCTAGACAGAAAAAAAGTCCACCCTAATGATCGGATAATCGCAGGAAACTGTTCAAACTCATGAATTTTATATAAGTTTTAATGTCAGATGACTTTAATACTTTCTAAAAGAAAAATCGTATTATATTTATGACACTTCACTTATACACCAAAAAGGATACATACAAGTTCTATGAAACATTAAAGTAACATTTGTTCAAACAGTGACAGAGTTAAAAGCAGCACTTATATGTCACGAAATAATTAATTTACCGTCGGTTTCTAAGACCAAAATCTATATAGACAATAGCTGTCGTCCGTGACTCCGTCCGCGCGGAATTAAAAAAAGTATTTGTCGCAGCGTAATGATATATAGCCTAAAGCCTTCCTCTATAAATGGACTATCCAACAAAAAAAGAATTTTTCAAATCGGACCAGTAGTTCCTGAGATTATCGCGTATACACAAATAAACTCTTCCGCTTTATATTATTATAGTAGAGATATCAAACATATATATTATAAGATATATGTTTTAAACGATGATCTTAGATACTCACGATTAGAAAACCAAGGAAACTTGCAACGTAAATGTAAGCTTTCACTGCAAAAACCGTTTGATTTTTAAGAAATTTTCATATTTCAGTTCATAGTCAAATTGTCTAGTGTAACCCCTTCAAAACATTTTTTCATTTGTTTTTCTTAATAGTGGCAGAATGTCATACATTTCTACTATATATTCAAGTCATGCTAAGCCTGACAGTCTTGGCAGACTATGGGCTAAATGACCATATTTATTAATTTTAATCGCTTTGTATCGTACATCGTTAATCTTTGACAAATTCATACAAAAGAATGGGAAACCTCTGCCTTTTCTAATAAGTTAAAAATCGAAAGTAGACATATCTTTAATCTATGATTTTAGTACCTAACAATAATTATATTTATACTAACAATGTATTTATAGATTTAATATTCATTACAACTAAATCAAGCATAAAACGTTTTTAAATTACTTTAAGTATCTTCAAGATCAAACTTCTATGATCTATTTTTAATGATGGCCGCCGGGGACGCCATTACGTTCTAATTTTAAATTCAAATTTCGAACATCGCCTGCGCAGGCGCCGCGCGTCTGTCGCGACTGCGGTTTTGAAAAAGAAAAAAAAACATAGTAATTTCAGTTTCCGGGACAAATAAATATACAGCTCGGCGTTGTAAGGGTGGTGTAATTTCAACCCCGAAGATGATGCGCTGTCATATTCCTTCTAATTATTGTTATGTATCCAATCGATTTTAAAATCGATAATTTCAATTTCTTTTCTTTCGATTATTTTTTATCGGAGGGTCGGTGGCTCAGTGGTCAAGCACTTGACTTGCAATCTGCAGGTCCTGGGTTCGAATCCCGCCATGTACCAATGTGTTTTTCGATTTCCTATTTGCATATGTACATTTATCCGACGTTCTTACGGTGAAGGAAAACATCGTGATGCAACCTGCACATATCTGAGAAGTAATTCAAAGATATGTGTGAAGTCAACCAACTCGCACTTGGCCAGCGTGGTTGACTATGGCCTAATAATCCTTAACTTAGGGTAGGCTCCGAGCCTCTCGGTGGGGACGTTTAGTGAGCTGATGATGATTTTTTTATCGTATAGTATCAATTTATTCTTTATTTGTTTTAGGCGTATTTATATTAGACAGGTTAGTGATTTTAATATGCATGATAAAACTGAAAATATCATCATCAACCTGCCCTTATCCCTACGGAGGGTCAGCACAGTATGTACTACTACAAACAGACACTGTTACATCTCTATCAGCCGTCATATCTCAATCTGTTTTATAATTTAACATTATGTAAGTGGAAAATCGTGGAATACAGTTTTTAACGTAGTTTTTTTTTTCAATATACAAAGACTAATTTAATATAGTGACTGTTCATATTTCTATGAAGGTTAATAGCAAATTGTAACAAAAAATATATAAATAACAAAAGACCTTAACAAGCGCATGTTTCCAGTAGTTTGAGCGGAGAAATTGTGCTCATTGCTCGCGCATCTCCGAAAGGACCAATTTGCGTATTGTTGGCGGTCAAATTGTATGACTTTATAAATGTATTTGAATTTCTTCGCTGAAAGGGCAAGGTTGCATCACAATGTTTTCCTTCGTAACCCAGAAGGGTAGGCAGAGACCATCGACTTTTTTGCGTGTCACTGACACCTCTCTCGCTTCACCTAAATTCATACATCTACACATACATGTATATCGTATTATTTTTTATTTATATAAAATTATCTTCACAAGGTTCCTCAAAGTTAGGCGTTTAATAACTTAAGGCCGAAAGCGTATTCGCGAATGTTTTTAGACCTATATTCAGAGGTGATTTTTCCTATAGTCGTTTTTTTCTTATTTCTGGTCAGGACAGATGGGTATCGGCGTGATTATGTTTCTAATCCGCTATTA
>NW_013530770.1:0-671 GCF_000836235.2 Papilio xuthus | reverse complement strand
AGGGTGAACCCACAGATGTGGAGAAGGATGACGGAAGCGGGCAAAGTACAAATAGACTTGCAAAGAGTTAGAGTGGAAGACCAATCGCCCCTAGTACAATGCTCGCTCTGTCTAGGGTACGGACATCCGAAGCGCCTATGCAACGAGAAGGCAGAAAAGTGCAGCCACTGTGGGGGGCCTCACAAAAAGAGTGAGTGCACCGACTGGCAAGCAGGCCTCGAACCCTCGTGCTGTAATTGCAAAGCGGCGAAACTGGATAGAGTCGACCATAATGCGTTCAGCCAGGAGTGCCCGGTACGCGAAAGATGGGACGCAATAGCGAGATCGTCAATCGCTTATTGCTGAGGGCGCCCCGGGCACTCAGGGCTGGACGAAAGGCAAAGCCCATTGGTGTCGCACTCTCCAAACCCATCCGAAGAAAAACAGCGAAATATTGAGGGAGGATGTCAGTACCTGGGACAACTGGTGGGGAGGACGAAGAGAAGATAAAAGACACAACATCAGGACGGACCACAAGGTGAGCTTACTGGACATTAAAAAGGACCAAAGTGATGAAACACAATGTAATATTAGAAAACTGGAAGCAAAAAAGAATAAATGGAAAGAACTTCGGAAAAAGTTAATAAAAATTTGGAACAAACATAAGATCAACACAAATAAAGGAAATGGAA
>NW_013530769.1:0-1001 GCF_000836235.2 Papilio xuthus | reverse complement strand
TGTAGTATGATAGTTGCGCTCAGCAGGGGTCAGCAACCTGCTGGCGTACTCTATTGGACGCTCGTTCTTAGGGGTTTCACCCTGCATCAATACGGCGCCTAACGCATATCCGCTAGCATCGGTTCGTAGAGTAAACGGCTCTTCAAAGTTTGGTTGGCGTAGAATTGGGCTAGTGGTTAACCGAAGCTTCAGCTCGTCGAAAGCTCGTTGCTCTCCCTCCCCCCATTGCCAACGTCGGTTCTTCTTTGTCAAGTCCGACAAGGGCCGCGCTATATCTGAAAACTGCGGAATAAACTTGCGGAACCACGCGCAAGTTTGCAAAAATGTCCTCAACCCTTTCAGGTTCGTCGGAGGCTTCATTTTCATAACTGCTTCAACCTTCGCAGGATTAACCCTGTATGGCGGGCTAGCAATTGGCGCGGCGGCATCTCCAGTATCGATTCGGTGAACAGCAAATTGAGTAGGTCCTCCCCCCGGAGTAAAAATGTCCTCGTAGACATTCAGGGGGTCAGATAATTGCTGTCGTTCATCTGAAACCAGATGGGTACCTTCGTCACTGCGAAGACCCACAGACGAACAATGAAGTGGTTTAAAAGAGCGAGTTTCAAAAATGATAGGTTGAGGAGTCCTATCATGTCTCACAGACCACGTACCGAGATCAAAGTCGAGTAACACGCCAAACTCCTGAATAAAATTCATCCCTAATAAACTTTCAGTCGCGTCGGGAAGCATAATAAAATCAACAACTCGCGGTACCCCTCGAACTGTTACGCTTACGTGTGCTAATTCAACAATTTGCGCACACATGTGTCCGTCAGCAAACTTAAGTTCTACATATACATTTTCAAATTGATGACCATACTTCATTAAGTGAGCTCTTAAGCTAACACTACCTATAGAGTGCTTAGCACCTGTGTCCACAAGCACTGTACCTACTTCACTATAAATTTCTATTTTTAACACGGGACGCACTCGCGATTCTATTATATCACACGCGGATA
>NW_013530767.1:0-508 GCF_000836235.2 Papilio xuthus | reverse complement strand
TACCGTACGGTAAGCCACGCGGCGGCCTGCGTTTTGGCCGGCACCCCGCCTTGGGAAATAGAGGCTGGAGTGCTGGCTGAAGCCTACTGGGCGCGGGCGGAACAAAGAGCCCGGGGCGAAGTACCGGCCCCGGAGGAGCTCTCCCGTGCCCGGGAGGCGAGGAGGAGGACGACCGTGGAGCTCTGGGCGAGTGGCCTAATGCACGCCGAATATGGCGTGCGAACCATAGAGGCCATACGCCCACAGCTCCCGGAATGGTGTGGGAGGAGCCACGGGTCCCTCACCTTCCGTCTGACACAGGTGCTGTCCGGACACGGCTGTTTCGGGCGGTACCTGTGGAGGATTGGAAGGGAGGAGACGGCGCTGTGCCATGGGTGCGGCGACCCGGAGGATACGGCGCAGCACACGCTGGAAGTGTGCTGCGCCTGGTCAGAAGAGCGCCACACCCTGGTGGCGGCGATCGGCGACGACCTCTCACTTCCCGGCGTTATACGCGCCATGCTAGGAA
>NW_013530766.1:0-615 GCF_000836235.2 Papilio xuthus | reverse complement strand
ACTTTATTTGATATGTAGTGAGATAGAATAATAGTCAAAACAACAAAAAATACAAAATATAATACGAAAAAACACAATGTAATTACCACATGGTTCTTGGAAATCTTCTCAGAAGAAAACATCAGCTTTCTAACTCTCAAAATTATAATACACTTAATCCCACAATTCACACTGAAACTACAATATTCTTACCAAATAAGGTTAGATTTTAAATATAATAATATCATAAAAAATTTCGTTTGTTATATGAGAGAATGATAGTTTAATGGCGGACGGCGGAGGACATCGTTGTCGGGTGAGGGGGGGGGGTGTTTTCATGATGAATACAAATAAATTGTAAATTTTAAATTACATAAAAAATAATAACTTAATTAAATTGTTGTTTATTTATTATCTAAACTTTAAATATAAAGAAATTATAAATTTTTAAATCACAATTTATTCATATGCACTATGGTTTTTTTTTTTAAACAGCCCAAAAATTATAGAGAAACTTATGAGTGGGATAGACACAATTTTCAAGATGGAGGATCTCCGTTTGCGTTCAATTTTTTTTAGTTTGACATTCTTTAATTGTTGACACCTGGTATTTGCCTGACACTGACGCGTGACAGT
>NW_013530764.1:0-1001 GCF_000836235.2 Papilio xuthus | reverse complement strand
GCTCTACACTTTATATGATAAACTGCTGCATTAAGCATTTTGCTATTTTTTCCTTTTAAATTAAAATCTTAAGTAAACTACGTAAAGAACCAGTTTGAGTTAGGGAAAGTTATAATTTCAAAACGTTTTTTTTGTTGACAAAAATATTTTATTTAAAAGTTAAATATGACGAAAGACAAAGTTTTATGCAAGAAATGTGATAGACATACTTAGCTTTTTTTATTAATTCTTTATTATGTACTGTTTTCTTAAAAATTAAGAAATTCAAAATCGAAAATTATAATAGTCAAAGACAAAAATAAACTCGTAATGTCTATTATAAATACCAGAGACCAACGATAATCTGAAAAGTGACGGAAAAAAAGATATGTTACACTGATTTTCTTTTCATACTTGAACTTTGTCACTTCATAGTATGAAAACAAAATCCACGAACAAAGGAAACGCGAAACGGAAATTAAGTGCGAAGCGAAGAGATTTTATCGGATTAAATAATTTTAAGTAGGTCAGTAAATTGAGAGTTCGGAATATGGATGATTAAAAATTAATCAATTGTGTTTTAATTTATTACCATTCTTAATTTTAACATTTGCACAAATTATTCGGAATATTTTAAAAGGCAGAACAGTGAATTACTAAGCAAATTAGGTGTGAATTTATACAGCAATATTCCCACTGAAATTTATAAATGGATAGGTTATTGCTTAAAGATCAAAGCTTTTGTATCAATGTTAATTCTATCTCTATCATTAGTTATCCCCACCACCGCTATAAACTACAACCATCAGCGCCAAAATGGCGAAGATCAAATAGACACAGAATATTACGATTTTTAGCCTGTCCATACACAGAGGTCATTGACTGTTACCTATTAACACTATATCAATCAAAAGACTGAATGAACGGATCAATGAATGAACTGATGAATGAATGCAAAAATCTTTTAGATCCCAGAAATCAAAGAGCTTATGTTATTGTTTACTAGTAACAAGACTTAAAAC
>NW_013530763.1:0-977 GCF_000836235.2 Papilio xuthus | reverse complement strand
TTGAAGGGTCGCATTCCGCCATTTATTCTCAGAGAATCGGCAGCAATGCCCGCTATTCCATCGCCTGGTTCTCGCAGTTGACGCAAGGAGGCGCTGGGGTGGTGGTGAGCGTGGTGAGGGCAGTGGGTCACGCATGCGCTCGACTCCGGCTGCGAACTCTGGCGGATGATTCGAGTACTAGTTGTGGGCAACAGTAGCGCCGGCGGTTGTATGACGGGGCACGTGTTTACAGCGTGAAGGGAACTACAGCCGCAATTGTAATGAAATGCTGAACGAACGCTTTCTCTTGAAACAGATCGCGCTAGGTGCAAAGCGGACACGGGCGCCGTGGACTGTCTGCGTTCGCAAACGCGACATCTAGTGTATCCGTGAGGAACTAATTGGCATGTGGTAACGGAGCATCTGTGGCTGCCGGTGGCCACGGGTGATATTAATGTTTGGGGCCGGTCTGGCGGATCTCGACATTGTAATTCTATATCGGGAACACTTCTTGTCGAGTTATCTTCAATTCTGACAGACGTTGCACTCTCCTCGCTGCCTGGGCCACCTGACAATTGGGGTCGTAAATTAGTTGTGCAATCTTGCCGCTGTAGGATCGGCTTCACAGTTCTATTCTCGGTGGGCACGATAACTGTCACAGCTGGAGCTGCGACCAACAGACTTGCAGTTTCGTCGCTGCTACCGTAGCCAGAGTTGGTGATGGCTTCAGTACTATCACTTGTAGGTGCCGACATATTGATGTTTTGATCTGAAACAATAGAGAAATACATTTTATTATAAAGTTATAATATTCTACTAATATAATTTATAAGTTTTTTAAATGTGCATAAAAATAGAAATACTGTAAAAAACAGTCGAGATATAACGAACTTCTTCTGTGTTATATAAATAGCTTGTCATATTTAAAATGTTGGTATAAAATTTTGCCAATCTATTACTTGATCCCCGGCGTAAGATATAATGAGTTGATTTAAAAT
>NW_013530761.1:0-662 GCF_000836235.2 Papilio xuthus | reverse complement strand
GCCCAGGAAGATTCGGAGGGTCTGGCTATGCCACTCTGCAGCATAGAAGCAAACTCCTCCTTGGCGATTTTTAATTTATCTGGAGCTAATCTACGGGGGGTACAAGAAATAGGGGGGCCGGGTGTAGTACGTATGAAGTGTACTGTGTTGTGTTTAGGTGTGGTGTGTGTACCATGTGGACGTGTGATGTCAGGATATTCGCGTAGTATGTCGTGATAATCAGACTCACCAGTTACGCATTTTACCGAAGAAATGATATCCGACGGTCGAGCAAGCGAAGCCACGGTCGACAAGCTAGTGTTATTGTCGATAAGTCGTTGATTCCTGCAATCAACAACCAAATTAAAAAATGATAAAAAATCCACACCTATTATCGCCTTTGTAACGTCGGCCACCATAAATTGCCAAGCAAAGTCGCGGCGCAAGCCCAAGTTCAACACCAAGTTGACATGCCCGTATGTTGGTATGGGCGTTCCGTTAGCCGCACACAAATCATAGTCCGTACGAGCCCGGCGTTCTTTAACATAAATACGGGGGAAAACACAAAGATCACTGCCCGTGTCCACTAAAAATTGTACTTTAGTTTTTCTGTCCGTCACAAATAAGCGACCACTGTTGATGCAATCGTCGGCCGCCATTACCGATTGCCCGTCGAGTTTCCC
>NW_013530760.1:0-725 GCF_000836235.2 Papilio xuthus | reverse complement strand
CAATGGCTTGGCGAAGTCTTGGCGCACATCTCAGACTGCGCCATGAGTAAAGTTCGGCCGTCGCCTCGACGACGTAATCGAGTGTACTGGTGGTCGGACAACCTTTCGCAGTTGCGCTCTGCCTGTGTGCTTGCCCGCCGCCGGTACACCCGATATAGAAGAAGACGCCCCGGATGGGAAGAGTCTGAGGAACGGCGTATCTACACCGAGTACCAAGACGCCAAAAAGACCCTTCGGTGCGAGATAACCGCCGCCAAAGACCTGGCCTGGGAGGAGTTTTTGACCACTCTAGAGGTGGACCCATGGGGCCGGCCGTACAAGCTGGTCATGAGCAAGCTGCGTCCCTGGGCTCCACCCCTCACCTCTACTCTAGATCCGGCACTTTTAACATCTATAGTGTCGACGCTCTTCCCTCCCAGCGCCCACAATACCGGACTTGACTTTCCCGACTCGGTACCTCCCGGTTCTGTCCCGGGGGTGTCCGAGTCGGAAATAAACTCGGCGAAGACGAAAGTGCAGAGCAAGCGCACCGCCCCAGGACCCGATGGGATACACGGGAAGGTGCTTGCTCTGTCACTTACACACGGACTAGACGACCAGCTTAAAACACTGTTGACCAAATGTCTGGAAGAAGGCAGTTTCCCGGCAAGATGGAAAACAGGAAGACTGGTCCTGCTGAGGAAACCCGGGAAACCGGAAAGCTCTCCTTCGGCCTATCGGCCGAT
>NW_013530759.1:0-800 GCF_000836235.2 Papilio xuthus | reverse complement strand
GTTCAGCGATTATACGCATGGAGCGCCACAATCGCCGTGGATCCACGACTTCGTGCGAGTTGCCCTTCCTATAGTATACTTATTATACTCTTTGCTTTTATTTTCCAATTCTGCCCAATTTCTATCGTTGTGTGAGGTTAAATATTTTACGAAATGTAATGAAAAGCACTTACTTTAAATACAATGTAAAATAAGTCATAATTTACTGTATTTTTAAAAAGGAAATAAAAAATGAAAATGTAGGCTCGTGAAGGATTTGAACCCCCGACGACCATTTAGAAATGGTTGCTCTAACCGCTAAGCTAACGAGCCGTTACTTTCACTGTTATAAAGTAAGAACTTATTCTTGGTTTTATACATTCAAAAATGATATTATTATTCATAATGAAGCAATTTAATACGAGAAAACTTTATTACACCGCAAAATAAAAAGGAATTTCTGGTTAAAAGTACTACCTTTCATTAAATATGCATTTAACAACAGATGGCGCTCAATACACTTTCTGGATAATCAAGAACGGATTTTCAGGCGTTTCTTCGAATTTGTAAAAAGCTAATAACACATAAGTCTTATAGATTTTTATTTTTCGTAGTAATAGTAATGTCAATTGTTTTGCGAAAAGCAAAGGTAAAGTTAATCACACCGAAAGCGTACATATTAAATAGAAACAATTTAAAAAGGAAAGAAAATTTAATAAATTAGGTAATACCAAATAAACGTCATCTTCAATCAACAATGTACAGTCAGCGTCATATAGATCGTCACAGACAAGATATGCAAATATATAGGTACATCAAAA
>NW_013530758.1:0-3056 GCF_000836235.2 Papilio xuthus | reverse complement strand
AATGAGGCATAATACCAAATAAACGCCACGCATACAATTTAAAAATTCTAATTTGGTTTAATATAAATTTTTCTGATCTTAAAAATATAAAAAAAAGATTTTCTTTTATATCTTTTATCTCTATACATTTCACTATGAGTCCTTAGCAAACAATTTATTGTAGCTATGTACTTTCAATTATTTCTCTCTGTCGATTAGCATCATAACGGATGGCGTAGAGGTTGATCTACGAATACGTAGCACTATGCTCAGCGCGCAGCTACGATTGATACTGACTAAAGATTGAGTTACTTATTACATAATTTGAATTTGTGTATTAATTACAAAAGTTAGCTTATTTTAATTTATAATAAATTAGAAGGTAAAGTTTTTATTTAGTATATGTTATTTAATTATGAGAATATAAACTGAATTGTTTACGTTCTATTTTAAAACTAATGGTCCCGATTTACACATTTATTGGGTCATTTAGCTAAGAGATCACTTATTAAGTATTAACTGAACAACAATGAAGAAATATGCAAAAACCCTTTTTAAAAAAAAATTTTTAGCTCGTGAGGGATTTGAACCCCCGACGACCATTCATAGATGGATGCTCTAACCGCTAAGCTAACGAGCCGTTGGTTTCATACCCATAAAGTATGAACTTATTCCGGTTTTTAAACATTCAATTATGTAATAAAATCATGAAAAATTAAGCAATTTAATTTTAGATCGCTACATTCCATTGAAAAATAACAAGAAATTTGCCCTTGACATGAATTCTTCCTTCAACATGCATGTGAGTACAGATGGCGCTTAAATCAATTTCAGGATTTACAAATAATCAAAAATATCAAAAAAAATCATTGTTTTAGCGTTTTTAATGTAGTTTTTAATTATCATTTCAATGATTTTCCTATGTAACTATAATTTTGGTACTTTACAAAATGCATTCGTAATCAAACCATTTCTCTGCAATCGAGTAGTTACAATTAAAATCTCTACCATAGGTTTAAGACGTGAGGCGTAGACGTGCTTCTACGAATCCGTAGCACACAACGAATTTCAGTCAGAATTTCATAAAGGGTACACAAATTACTAACCATAATTTATAATGAAATATAAATAATTTCAAATTATTTATTTATAGTTAACCGTTTACTTTAGATCTGTTTTTTATTTAATTATGATGATTTACGTGAAAATGGAATATTCTCTAAGAAAGAAAGTCGTTAATTATGTAAAATTACAAGAAATAAAAGATAATTTACGTATTTTTGAAAGTAAATAAAAATTGTAAAATGTAGGCTCGTGAGGGATTTGAACCCCCGACGACCATTCTTAGATGGTTGCTCTAACCGCTAAGCTAACGAGCCGTTGTTTTCATACCCATAAAGTATGAACTTATTCCGGTTTTTAAACATTCAATAATGTAATAAATCATGAAAAATTAAGCAATTTAATTTTAGAACGCTACCTTCCATTGTAAAATAACAAGGAATTTGCCCTTGACATGAATTCTTCCTTCAACATGCATGTAAGTACAGATGGCGCTTAAATCAATTTCAGGATTTACAAACAATCAAAAATATAAAAAAAAACATTGTTTTAGCGTTTTTAATGTAGTTTTAATTATCATTTCAATGATAGGAGTTTTTCATTTGTAACTATAATTTTGGTACTTTACAAAATGCATTCGTAATCAAACCATTTCGCTGCAATCAAGTAGTCACAATTAAAATCTCTACCATAGGTTTAAGACGTGAGGCGTAGACGTGCTTCTACGAATCCGTAGCACACAACGAATTTCAGTCAGAATTTCATAAAGGGTACACAAATTACTAACCATAATTTATAATGAAATATAAATAATTTCAAATTATTTATTTATAGTTAACCGTTTACTTTAGATCTGTTTTTTATTTAATTATGATGATTTACGTGAAAATGGAATATTCTCTAAGAAAGAAAGTCGTTAATTATGTAAAATTACAAGAAATAAAAGATAATTTACGTATTTTTGAAAGTAAATAAAAATTGTAAAATGTAGGCTCGTGAGGGATTTGAACCCCCGACGACCATTCTTAGATGGTTGCTCTAACCGCTAAGCTAACGAGCCGTTGTTTTCATACCCATAAAGTATGAACTTATTCCGGTTTTTAAACATTCAATAATGAAATAAAATCATGAAAAATTAAGCAATTTAATTTTAGAACGCTACATTCCATTGAAAAATAACAAGGAATTAGCCCTTGACATGAATTCTTCCTTCAATGTGCATGTCACTACAGATGGCGCTTAAATCAATTTCAGGATTATCAAACAACCCTTTAAGACTTTTATTCAGGGGGTGGAAACTTAGAAGAAGGACGGTTTGTATGGAAAGTGGCGCCACCTTTTATATAATGGTAAACATCATTTCATCTCATGGCTGAGAAGAAGCATCATTTCTGTCATCGAGACATTCATGTGTCATCAAACCGCTACGTTTTTTCGTATTTCTAATTCTGTTCTTGTATTCTTAGTTAAATGTTGTTTCATTCATTTTGTTTTTAATTAAAATGTGTTTCGGTGAAAAATGACGCTGTACGCAACTGTGTTTTAGATGGACTGATTATGGTAAGTTACAATTCAATAAAAAATTTCATGTTTTTCCCATACGTCAGACTCATTTAAATATTTAAATATTTTCGTATTTTGGTGTAGTTTTTAGCACCACAGTGATTTATCCTTTCCGGTTATCATATTGAATGGTACCCTACTTCTAATACATTTTACATATCAGTTCCTATACTTGATAGGAAATCACATTCTGTTTGTTTGTTGTAGGTGCACATAAACACGGTTTCCCCCTTCCTGAGAGACGGTCAGTGATGTTCAGAAAATGTGTGCCAATCACTGGAATTATAGAGCCATAAACTGATGTGTCTGAAATTAGTAGGTGGGTCCATGTGTGTATATGTAAAAAAATATTTTTTTATTTGTAATTTTTTATTATAAAGAAAAATCTGCTTGCCTATGTTGTAAGAGAATATGTTCAGAGTGTTTAAACTCGCAAATAACTACAAATTGCC
>NW_013530757.1:0-1170 GCF_000836235.2 Papilio xuthus | reverse complement strand
ACAACGTAGCAGCGTAGAAGCTTAGCGTTGTAGATAAGATTGACACTTATTTTTTCTAAGTAATTATACAATTTGAATTTCAGTCTGCATTGCATAAACTGTACGCAACATATAAACAATAATTTGTAATGAATTAGAGTTAATTACAAATTATTTATTTATAGTTAACTGTTTAGTTTAGATTCTATTTTTAATTTAATTATGATCGTAAGACGTAAATCACGTGAAAACGGAATATTCTATAAGAAAAAAAGCTAATTTAATTAAATTAAAAGAAATAAGAGATAATTATGTATTTTTCAAAGTAAATGCAAAATTGTAAAATGTAGCTCGTGAGGGATTTGAACCCCCGACGACCATTCTTAGATGGATGCTCTAACCGCTAAGCTAACGAGCCGTTGCTTTGATACCTATAAAGTATGAACTTATTCCGGTTTTTAAACACTTAATAATGTAATAAAATCATGTTAAATTAACCGATTTAATTTTAGAACGCTCCATTCCATTGAAAAATAACAAGGAATTTGTCCTTGATATGTATTCTTTCTACGATATGCATTTTAATATAGATGGCGCTCAAACCAATTTCAGGATTATCAAAGAACGTTTTATCAGTTTTCTTTCGGAATTCTTCTCAATTTCTATCGTTGTGCTAGGTAAAATATTATACAAAATGTATTATAAAAGTTAACAGTAACTTAAAATATATTGTTCCAAAATATCAAAAAAAAAAAAATTATTGTTTTAACGTTTTTAATGTAGTTTTTTCTTAATCAGTATTTCAATGATAGGAGATTTTCCTTTGTAACTATAATTTTGCTACTTTACAAAATGCATTCGTAATCAAACCATTTCGCTGCAACCAAGTAGTTACAATTAAAATCTCTACCATAGGTTTAAGTCGTCAGGCGTAGACCTGCTTCTACGAACTCGTAGCACACAACGTAGCAGTGTAGAAACTTAGCGTTGTAGATTCGATTAACAATTGTTTTTTCTAAGTAATTATACAATTTGAAATTCACTCAGAATTTCATTAAGGGTACACAAATTATTAATTTCAAATTATTTATTTATAAGAAGCCACTATTTATGATAATCTGTTTAAAAAAAGATTCTATTTTTAACATAATTATGATGATTTACGTGAAAATAGAATAAAAGATAAGAAAG
>NW_013530756.1:0-1049 GCF_000836235.2 Papilio xuthus | reverse complement strand
AGGGATTTGAACCCCCGACGACCATTCATAGATGGATGCTCTAACCGCTAAGCTAACGAGCCGTTACTTCCATTCTTATAAAGTAAGAACTTACTCTTGGTTTCATACATTCAAAAACGATATTATTATTCATAATTAAGCAATTAAATACGAGAAAACTTTATTACACCGCAAAATAAAAAGAAATTTCTGGTTAAAAGTACTACCTTTCATTAAATATGCATTTAACAACAGATGGCGCTCAATACACTTTCTGGATAATCAAGAATGAATTTTCAGGCGTTTCTTCAAATTTGTAAAAATCTAATAACACATAAGTCTTATACATTTTTATCTTTCTTAGTAATAGTAATGTCAATTGTTTTGCGAAAAGTAAAGGCAAAGTTAAAAGTAAATTTAGTTATTTAATCACACCGAAAGTGTACATATTAAATAGAAACAATTTAAAAGGTAAAGAAATTTAAATAAATGAGGCATAATACCAAATAAACGCCACGCATACAATTTAAAAATTCTAATTTGGTTTAATATATTATACATTTTTCTGATCTAAAAATACAAAAAAAACGTTCTATTTTAAAACTAATGGTCCCGATTATCACAAATATTGGTTATTTAGCTAAGAGATCACTTATTAAGTATAAACTGAATAATAATAAAGTAATATTCAAAAACTTTTTAAAATAAAAAAAATTCAGCTCGTGAGGGATTTGAACCCCCGACGACCATTCATAGATGGATGCTCTAACCGCTAAGCTAACGAGCCGTTGGTTTCATACCCATAAAGTATGAACTTATTCCGATTTTTAAACATTCAATTATGTAATAAAATCATGAAAAATTAAGCAATTTAATTTTAGATCGCTACATTCCATTGAAAAATAACAAGGAATTTGCCCTTGACATGAATTCTTTCTTCAATATGCATGTCACTACAGATGGCGCTTAAATCAATTTCAGGATTATCAAACAATCAAAAATATAAAAAAAAACATTGTTTTAACGATTCTAATGTAGTTTTTAATTATCATTTCAATGATTTTCTTTTG
>NW_013530755.1:334-528 GCF_000836235.2 Papilio xuthus | reverse complement strand
CTCGTCTGCGAGCAGAGGTGGCGCAGCTTCGCAAGGAGGTTGCGGAGATGAGGGAGCACCTCCTTACAACAAAAGGGAGGACAGAGACTGCCGAGGCGGCTAAACAGCCGGAACCACAGCGGCAACAACAACAGAGTAACAGCGAGGAGTTAGTACGCACCATCTTGTGCCAGGTGGGCGCGATGATGAACGCC
>NW_013530755.1:0-194 GCF_000836235.2 Papilio xuthus | reverse complement strand
GGCAAAGCCTCGGGAAAAACTTCGGGAAAAGTCTCGAAGAAAACACCAGGCAAACCCGCCAAGGAGAGGACAACGGAGTCGCAGGCCCAACTACAACCAACGGTGGCGGCGGAGCCGGCAGAACAAGAACAGCCCAAGGAACTACCCTGGAGTACAGTGGTTAGAAAAGGGCGGAAGCAGAAAAAGAAAGAGCG
>NW_013530753.1:0-2364 GCF_000836235.2 Papilio xuthus | reverse complement strand
ATGCGAAAAATTTTCTGCTCTCGCAGCCTTAAAATATCTTTGCGCATTCGACTCCTGAAGTGTTATATCTGGCCCATCCTTCTCTACGGATGCGAGGCTTGGACGATAAAAGAAGACTGCAGGAAACGTATTGAAGCGTTCGAGATGTGGGCCTATCGGCGGATGTTGGCCATAAGCTGGACTCACAAAGTATCAAACGGAGAGGTTCTGCGACGGGTCAATCAAAAACGGGAACTTTTGCAGACCGTCAAGATGAGAAAAGTATCTTACCTCGGCCACGTGCTCAGGCACGACAGATACAATCTGATTCAACTCATCTTGATGGGAAAAGTTCCCGGTAAAAGGAGTGTTGGTCGCAGAAAAAAGTCCTGGTTGCGCAACATCCGAGAGTGGACAGGGGTTGCGAGTGCCGCCCAACTTTTTCGCCTCGCAAGAAACAAAGGAAAATATGGAGAACTGATCGCCAACCTTCGCTAGTCGGAGAGGCACCTCAAGAAGAAGAAGAAGCGAAAATATAACGCGGTTTTATTCGGGATGTAAACGTAGCAGCTAAGTAGTTCGTTGCAAATCAAATTTATGACAGGTTTTTATCATAATTGGGTTCGTTTCTGCGGCAATGAAACGAGGTGGAAACGACAGGAAACGTAACGAAATGATTCTAAGAAAAGATTCTTCATACTTTAGTATGTAGAGGAGTAGTAGAAAAATAGACATTTTAAAAACCGAAGCATAGAGAGTCTAAAATATTTTAAGCAAAAAGCAATTCATCATCATCAGCTCACTATACGTCCCCACCGAGGGGCTCGAAGCCTACCCTCAGTTAAGGGTGATTAAGCCGTAGTCAACCATGCTGGCCAAGTGCGGGTTGGTTGACTTCACACATTTCTGTGAATTTCTTCTCAGATATGTGCAGGTTGCATCATGTTTTCCTTCACCGTAAGAACGTCGGATAAATGTAAATATGTAAATTGGAAATCGAAAAACACATTGGTGCATGGCGGGATTCGAACCCAGGTCCTGCAGATTGCAAGTCAAGTGCTTGACCACTGAGCCACCGACGTCTCAAAAGCAATTAATTGAGTTTATTTTCAAGCATAAAACATTGTAGCTGTTATCTGATGTTCGATTTATTATATCAAATACGATCGTTCAGTGAACGTTTAGGTTCGGATTGCTTTAAATTTTCTAGGAAAAGTTATAAACGTTTTGTTTATCGTTTTCCAAATAGCTATGGAATATGATTTTCATGTTTTTGGAATAGATTTTCGTTATATGATTGAATCAAAAATAAATTTAATGAAATTAGTATCACAAAATGACTGCCATGTCAATACTTTATTTACTAGTCATCTGTCTGTCTATCTAGGATAACAAGATCGTCACTAAAGGATCGCATGTTTAAAAGCAAATATCATTGTAATATTTTCGTTCTAAGAACTGCTGATAGGGGATAGTTTATGGGTGATTTTGAAGAAAACTTTACAATGCTTATGTCTTACATAAAGAGATTTAAATATTATACCATTATATATATATATATATAGAAATTTTTTCATCATATTTATGCGTTTGCGATATAATCGTTAGTACCTCTATCTGTCAAAATTTTAAACTAGACGACAGAAACTGTGTTGATGGTACCTCTTTTGGAGATTCGTTCCTAATGACCCGTCTATTTAGGTTTAAATCTTTAGCTATGCATCGGTTAAACTATGTTCTTAACTTAGAGGAAAGAACATTTGGTCACACGTTTTTATACTTACGTAGTTAAACGTGAATCAAATAATTTAATATTTAAGTAGATAAGAACTTTGAATTTGTGAATTCAGCCAACGTTACGAGTAAAATTTATATTTTACTTTCTTTTAACGGTTAAAAATGTTAGAGTGCTTACTAAGTGCAGTCAGACTTGCTACGTTCATTCAATTCAGGTCAAAGTAGTAAATCTTTTATAGTCGCACTTTGTGGTACAGTACATTGTTGTCAATATTTCGATAAAGATTTAATACGCGTACAATCAGACTTCGGACTTCGAACTTCTTAGTAATATTATAAATGCGAATGTTTAGATGAATGGATGGATGTAACAAGGTATCTTTAAAACTGCTGTACGGAACTCGATGAAATTTGGCATAAATATAGACCAAAGTCGGGAAAAACACATAGGCTACTGTTACAATTATGTTTTTTTTTAATTATCAATTCTTCGCGAATGGAGTCGCTGTCGACAGCTATATTAAAAAAAAAAACATTACTGCAATGAATACAATTTTTTTTTTTAATTTGGTTTTAAGTTTTATGCACTTTAAATGACAACGTAACTTTCAAAATTAACTTAATGTCATCCAATTTAGTTTTGAAGTA
>NW_013530752.1:0-1050 GCF_000836235.2 Papilio xuthus | reverse complement strand
CTTTTGGTCTTGTATAATTCCTGTTTTAAGTAACTCAAGATTGCAAAGGAAAGAACAGAATTTTGAAATCAACATACTTTACACAGTACTTTGGTTACTTTTATGTCTTTTATCCGTGGGTCTTTGAGACTAAAATTCCCGTTTGAGACTTATTGTTTTCTCAAAGACAATGACATGTTTTATCCAGAAATTTTGGTCTCAAAAACCAACGGTTAGACGTCCTTGATATTAGAATTAGAATTGGTTATTCTTTTAGAAAAGTTTGATAGGTCTTAAAATTGTGTGGTAGTTCTGTTATTTGCTTTGGTTATAACCATTTGACAAATACTGGGATAGCATTCATGCGCGCAGCGATATATCGTTGTTTACAAACGGTTTGAATAATCATAAATAGCGAAGAGACATAATGTAACAGCAAGATTAATATGTGTGCAATTTAACCAACGTTTAGTGTTATTCCGCACGTCGGCTTTGATTAATGCCGACGTATTACTGCAATGTCGGACGTCGATGGATCCACTATTGTTTCGTCGCATGAGTTGTATTACGAATTATTGAACCAGTGATTCTCAAACTGGTCCAGATAGACCCCCTGGGGTCTATTCAAGACACTGCGTAAACCCGAAAGAGCGCGCTATCAAGGGACTAGGGACTAGTTAATGTTTCACAATTTAAAGATTAAATGTAATAAATAATGTAATGTAATATATAATGTAGGAATCGTCAATAGCCTAATGGTTAAGGGTACGGTTTCGAGACCACGTGGTCGGGGATCGGATCCCGACATTCAATTATTGTCGTAAACCATGTCCTGGCACAAGCATAGAGCTTAGTTGGAATAGTACAAGAAATATTAGTAAATTTAGTAAAAGTCTGCTCATGTTTTATAAAGAAAATATCGAGGCGTTCCCCGATCTAGACTAGGGTACACAGGAACAAAAGTTTGGGAATCGCTAACAGAGTATAAGTCCTTTAGTACACTGCTGCATATAATATGCAAACCAAAGCAGGTACAAGAATATAACTAAACAAGTACACAAGTTTGTTCTT
>NW_013530751.1:0-520 GCF_000836235.2 Papilio xuthus | reverse complement strand
TCTTTTGCAGCGAGTCACTGGTAAGTTCCATGTTTTTAATAGACTAAATAGAAGTGTCATATTTTTTTTTAATATAAAACTTGCAGGCATTGTTTTTGGTTCCCAATATGATGATTGTGATCTGCGTAAACATGGATTTCCGGCTGAAGGTATTTCTGATGGATCAGTACTTGTTATGAAAACCCATGATTACACTCTTGCAATACAGTTGAGAGATTGGGAAAATTTTCATAATTTTTGGTTAACAAAATACCCTGGACCGGTGTACATAGTTTTTATGAGGCTTTATTTAAACGATACGAGAAGTACACTGGAAGGAATATTAAATTTCTTAAACGTCACTTTTACTGAGGTAAAAGTTTTAAGGTATTTTTTTTGAGTAACTCGTCTAACCTTTTTACTTTCTCTACAATTTTTTAACAGTGGTAGAGACCGTAAAAACGATCTTTGTTGGGTGCACGAATCCATAGTCGATTGTCTATGGGCAGCGGTCACTTCGCTATTGCGACAAATTCAAGTG
>NW_013530750.1:0-1686 GCF_000836235.2 Papilio xuthus | reverse complement strand
GGGGGCACGCTGGCCGGCAGGGGCGGGGCTCCGCTCTCCGCTAGTTAGTTGTTGCTCCAATGTTAGTTGTGTCATATTGTGATGTCATTGCTTTACTTATTATTTTGTTCAGTAAATTATGATTAATATTTAAACAATGATGTACGAAACGATGTGATACGAAACAAAGACAATACAAATTTAGGACGTGGACAAAACACAGTATTTTATAGCGACATCATCCCAACTTGAATGTACAATTATTTAGACAATTTGAATAAGAAATCAATGTATGATTGTGTGCTCACCCTCTCTCTGAGAGCGCAGGAACTCTGCGTTGAGATCTCTGCCGTTGGAGAAGCGCGACCTGCCCCACGGGCTGCCGCTGCGCTCTGACACGTTCCTACAATTATACACCTTATGTTAATATGGAATTAGCTTCAAAATTAAATGATGAGACATGAGTTGATAGTGTTTAATAATTTTACGTATTCAGATTAATGTTCAATACGCATTTTGTTTTTTTTTGTTGATTTTATGACCAACTTTAGTACCTGAGCACGACATCTGCGGGCTCCTCGTGTGAGGTCTGCGGAGGCTGTGCTGGAGGTTGACGCGGCGGCAGGGACGGCAGCACCGCTGACTCTGTAACAGGGTGCGTGTAAACCTCAATAAAATACGTTGCATCTTAGTGGCAAATGGAGTCTATTATGGGCTTATAAAAGTGCATACAAATATATGCCCCGCCCACTCATGATGCCCCGCCCACTTTTAAGTAAAACGACCTTTAAAAATTCCTGCGACCTATATTATATGCGATGTTCTCACCAATATGTCTGTCGGGTGTGGCGGAGGCGCGCTTCTGTGAATTCCTCTGCTCCTGTTGCGAGTTCCTGTGCTCCTGCAGGATCTCCGCCTGACTGCGACCAGCACGACGTGGCTCAGGTGACGACGCCGCTGATGATGATGATGATGCGTTCCTGGACAACAAGAATATGTTACAAAATGCAAACAAATTACACACATAGGTACACAAATACAAATTTTTATATTTATGTATGGATGTTTATAACAAGGTATCACTGAAACGACTGCATGGATCTTGATGAAATTTAGCACAGATGTAGAACATAGTTTCCATTAATATATGAAATACATTATAATCTTTTTTATACTGCACATACCAAAAGCGATCGCGGGTAAAAGCTTGTTTGGATATAAAGGGATACATACTCATGCAGCCTCCTCCTGAGCTCGTCAGTGGTGACGCCGGTGGTGGTGGTGGTGGTGGCGGTGGCTGCGGCGGAGGCCTCGCTGTATGGTGTGAGCTGCAGCTCTGGGGGCAAGTGGGCATGGAAGGCGAGCTTGGCGACCCACTCGGCCAGCAGTTGTGGGGAGGCGCAGGCGAACAGGTACTCCGCCCCGTCGCCGCACGACAGACGGAACACGTTCGCCCGCTTCGTGTAGTCGCTCGCCGCCTCGCACCGCGCCTGTACATACATACATACATACATACATACATACATACATACATACATACAATAACGTGTAAAGACCGTATGAATGAATGGTTGAATGATAAAAATGTGATGTCACTTGATTCGAATAGCGGCCATTTTTTTATTGTGCGGTTACAAGAAAGGTTTATGATGTTGGTTACATTGAGTATGGCGACGGGCGGCGCGGCTGCCTTGGCGCTGCCGAAGT
>NW_013530749.1:0-1046 GCF_000836235.2 Papilio xuthus | reverse complement strand
GAATCTCTTTATTTCTTTATTAAAAATCAAATCAAATTACAATAAACTTAAACTACTATCACATTCGTTGTTACCTAAAGACTAATTTAAAAACGTTAAAATCAATTAAAATGTAAAATAAAAAGTTAAAAAACAATATCTATATACAATTTAAAAACATTAAAATTCCAATAAAGAAAATAAAAAATCTATATACAATTTAAAATTACGTTAAAACCAATATCTATTTACAATTTAAAAACCAATAAAACAATAAAACCAATAAAACAATAATTTTAAAATACTAATTCTAGGGCAATAAGGCAGTTAAAACAATAAATACTTAGAACTACGAATGTGATACTATACAATTTAACTCTTATTTCTATTTATGGCTAGGAGGGCCGACGCTTTGCAATACTCCAAAAATCTCTCTCTTGTTTTCTTGTTTTCTACCAGTTTACTCAATGTCTCACTACTAATTTTACTCTCTAATTCTATTTCAGCGCCGGCCCTCATCGCACCAGATACCGGGCACTCAGTGAGAAGATGCAGCACGGACTCCTCGGTACCCGGATCGCAAATGCACGAGGGGCTCCCCTTGCAGCGGAACCTGCACAAGTACGAGGAGAACCCCCCGTGCCCAGTAAAAACTTGGGTAAGTACCTGATCCGGGTCAATTTTCCTAATAACGCGGTACGCCTGTACGACATCCGGGAAGAAGACCTTGGTTGTCGAGGCAGTTTCCCCGTCCCTGTAGCGCCCATTCCATACGCCAAGCGATTCCAAACGGATGTGTCGCTTGGCGTATGAAATGGGGCACTTGTCGTAGTTGGGTTTGGTCTTCATTCCGATTGCAGCCCGCTTTGCTAGGGCGTCCGCCCTTTCGTTTCCCTCCACCCCGGCATGCGCTTTCACCCAATTCAATCTTACATTCTTCCCTTGCTCTCTACTCTTTCGTACATTCTCTCTCGCTTTCACTGCAAGGGGATGGAGGGAATTGCCTCTTGCTACCGTTTCGAGGGCGGACCTGGAATCGGAATGAAGAGCAAACGAGCGCCGAGTGC
>NW_013530748.1:0-506 GCF_000836235.2 Papilio xuthus | reverse complement strand
TGTCACGGCTACTAACTTACAAATATTCACCAACTTTGTCTTTTACACGAGTACTTGTAAATGTTCTATATAACACATAAATGATAAACTGTGACGTCATTTACTCAAACATAAACATTTCAGAATTAACAAATGATAGATCTTAATGTAATCTAGTTTTAATCGACAGTCTCCTACTAGATCTTAGTAAGTTCTATAAACTAGCTCAATTATGGGCACAAATACACATTTCTATTTTTATTGCGCTTATGTATTTCTTATGTTAGTCTGGTTATTTATAAACGGAGCATCTAATTGAATAACATTAAATGGTGAAGTTCAAACGATCAGAGTACACAGATGAAAATCAAAACGGTTCCGGAAACCGTTAATTCGTTCCGTTTAAAAGCAAATGGCGTTTTCCAGCGAAGAGTTTAATGAAACCTCCAAGTTCAATGGGAGCAATCAATCCTGCGATCTATTTCAGTGTGCCCCTCCCCCCCCCCTGCCCGCACCTCCCCCTTTCT
>NW_013530747.1:0-786 GCF_000836235.2 Papilio xuthus | reverse complement strand
AATCAGTCGCGAATATTGTCAAAAAGTAACCAAGTAAACTCTATTTAAAATATTTTAAATCCTCACGACTATCGGAGAGGGAGTCGTCAGAAATAAAGTTGTGTTTACTTATCAGCAGAGAGAATATTGTTTTAATTCCAAGCGCTCTTTTACTTTAGATGACTTAAAAATAAAAATTAAAGTAATATTAAGCAAATTAAAAGTAAATAAATACTGTAAGTACTACGAATATCGTAAAAGAAATACTGCCGGCGTGGCCGGTGCTTTGGTAATGTCCGCTGCGGGCGCTGCGGTCGCTGCGGGCGCGCGTATGGCCAACTTCGATTCCCAGTTACAATATAGGACTAGCATGAAATTCGTTTACAATTCACCTTCGCCCTGCACATTCTTTTCTCCTCCAATCGTTCTATTTGATCACCTGAAAAACAAAAATATTTTTTTTAAATTCTATTTCAATGTTGTTATTAAGTCCGTTAAAAGTCTTATTAAGCAAGCAAGAGCAGAATAATCTTCACATGCAAATTCTATAAATAGTTTTATAATTTATGTTTTTATCACTCAAGATCTGGTCCTCTGTCTCGCTCTACTATTCTGGAATGTCTTAAGATTTTAGTGGAAAAACTTTCGAAGACGCTTTGTAAGTATTAGAGAAATGGTGTAGAGGTGGTGACATACCTCACCAGTACGAGTGCAGACGCAGACAGTCTCCGGCGAGGTCAGCGAGCAGGGCGCGGCGGCGCGGCAGCAGCGCCAGGCCTGCCACACGGCGCGGCCGCCGCTCCGCCA
>NW_013530746.1:0-966 GCF_000836235.2 Papilio xuthus | reverse complement strand
ACAATACGTTGTACTATCTGCAGTGGAAATCGACGTTTATTGCGTATCACAACTAGTTTTAAGTAACAATTAATGTTACCATGCATGTATTTCTAGTTCATTTACATAGATTGTTTTTCATTGTTTTGTACAGTTCATTGTAGTTTATTGAAATTTGGTGTTAAAAGGGTATAATTTTACAACGCCATCTTTTGGATTAATTCCGCTTAATACCAAATCGGTTATTTTTGGATATGATTAAAAACATTGGCTGAATCTTATTATAGCTTAATCAGGAATATAAAAACTATCGTCACATTTTGGTAAAATATGGAACTAATTCTTTTGCTACAAAGTAATGTAATTAAAAAGATTAAAGCGACCCCAAGGTCTGAACATTGGCGAGTCCTTCGATGTCATTATAACCGGTTTGGACTGTATTATTAATGAGTAATGCACGGGGATTTGTACAGATATTTGATCGTTTTTAGCCGAAATTAATATACGTAATTTAATTTAATATTTTCTTTTAAAAAAACCTGATAGATTTTTTGTTAATTCAACTTGTAGAATATCTTATGAAAATTATTATCTTATGTTAATATTTTTATTAGAGATTTTTTTATTATCGTAGATCACCATCACTCCATTGTTTTATTACATTCATTTCATGAATTAGTTATTTAAAAAAATGAATTTATTTAGAAAAAAGTTTTATACAAGTTTTTCGTAAAAAAATTATCTTTGGTGATAATAATTATAAATAAATGTCTCTTAAGGAATAAAAGTGTTTTAATTTTAGAGAAATAGTTATGAATCAATATTAATATAACGAACAGTATTTTTAAGAAATATAAGATAATGTACTAAACAAAGAAATTGTTTTCAAATATGTAAGAATTTTGTATTGCAAATGCAAAATGGCGGGTGGAGGATGTTATAATAAGACATAAAATTGATATAAAAATAAAAACAACGTTATACATT
>NW_013530745.1:0-1166 GCF_000836235.2 Papilio xuthus | reverse complement strand
CCCGCCCAGAGATGCGAACAGTATTCCATGTGGGGCCGAACTTGCGCCTTATACAGCTGGAGGCGAATTATATATTATTATATGAAAATTAAAATGCTGTCGCATCTTGTGACGTATGTATAAGTACTCACATGAATATAACGGGTTTTTCAATTTAATATCTGAACGTTCCGAGCTATTGCTTAAACATCTTTTCAGAGATCATTAAAGAAACAAAGTTTACGGCTAACGGTTAGAGTCAGCAAAACAAAAAAGAGGTCCTACGGTAACACCATTGGGTTTTCTGTCCCTGTCTATCCAAGGATGTTTATAGGTAATTGGAGAGATGGTGTTGGGCTTTAATATGCCGCATCTAATATGAATCGCGGCTAATTTATAGTACGACAGCCGCTGCGCCTAGCGACCGGCGGCAGCGACGCTACATCAATCTTTAGGTCTCGGCAATCGCTTGAACCACTCCACAATGTTGCGCATAAATCATATGCAAAGGAAATGAGTTATACGTCCTAATGTATCAAAAACAACAAATATGTTACAGGGTTAATAAATCGCATTACGTTATGTGTCTATGGTTTAAAGTAAGAATGTTACGCAATTACGTCACAAAGTCAGCTAACATAGGTCAATCAATTTTCAGTTAATTCGACAATTATCACGCTAATAAATACAACATTAAATGACACTTCTTACTAATATTATAAATGCGAATGTTTAGATGAATGGATGGATGTTTGTTTGAAGGTACCTCCAGAACGGCTGCATGAATCTCACTGAATATTGGCATAAAGGTGAAGCATAGTCTGTAAGAACACATAGGCTACTTATTAAGTTTTTTTTAATTCCGCGCGGACGGAGTCGCGGGCGACAGCTAGTTTTAAAAATAAAGGGTTATCGTTTGATCCATAAAGCAAGGCTTACACATGTAAAGCGCTTGATGTGTTGCTTCCGATTGAGGACTGGTTTCAAGATACCACTCGCAGCGGAAAGGGCTTTAGGATTTGCGAATAGCGGATGTTTTAATATACCAACATAAATAGAACCGTGTAAATACCTTTAAAAATGTTTGTATGTGTATGTCTTTTGTTTCTGAATAAACGGCGCGATGTTAAAATACATCGAGCCGATTATGTTACAGTTAAAGGAGGTTTTAATTTGTATTGTATCCC
>NW_013530744.1:0-1058 GCF_000836235.2 Papilio xuthus | reverse complement strand
TATATATATATATATATATATATATATAATAAAAGACTTAACTAACTTGCCAATGATACTTATTAATATATTTCTTGCTTACCGGTTTAACAAAACTATAAACAATTTATTTTTATAACTTGGTACATATTTAGCTATAAGGAAAAAAGACTATGCTAGCTCATTACGTCATCAACCATTATCATGAACAATGATTACGCCCGAAGCTATATGACATTGACGTATCCAAACAATGAAATATATTACTTGGGCATAGTTGCATCCAGTACTCGTAGACCGGTTCCTTAGAAGTAAATGACCAGACTCCAAACTAGTTTGAGTACAATAAAATGCTTTAGAACGTTTTGTGAAGTTTTTAGTTTCTTTTTCAGATCTTTGCCAGTTCGTAATTTCGATTATAGATTCAATCACTTTACAATTTTCACAGATTCTTTAAATAAATTATAACATAGTATATTTTATACTATGACTTTACAAGTAAGGTATACATTATGTGTAATGTTATATACATATATAGCAAATATGTAATGTTACTTTACTATTTCAGTTGTAGTCTTAGCGTGTCTTGCAACAGCAAGTTGCAATAATGACGCTAATGATGCGGCGCTCCTGGCAGAAGGAAATAGCAAATTCACAGCTAAAATGTTCGCAGTAAGTTCTATTCAATTTTAAGATCAACGTTATGTTTACTTTTGAGACAACAAATTACATTGAACATGATGTCAAATATGTATTGTTTGCACTATCTTATTATTGAAGACAAACCAGTTATTATTAAATGCTAATTCTTGCTAATTCCTCCCAAGTAGGGTTAGCGACGGGTGGGCCGCCGGCCTTACATATTAAGCCAAAACATTAAGGTTTATAAAACCTCGTGCACCGACCCTACGTGAATGGGATACGGCCACGGAAATACTAATTCTTGCTAGGCTTAAGATAAAGTAAAAACAGTTTGCATTCAGAGTGGAATGTTAGAGATATTTTTTCTAATACTTCTCAATTTTGTTATTTTAATTCCAGGAAGTCTCTAATAAAAATCCGCGAAAGAGTTTTGTTTT
>NW_013530743.1:0-636 GCF_000836235.2 Papilio xuthus | reverse complement strand
TTTAAAATTTTAGCCAAAAATAAAAGACGTTTTAGGTATAGAGTCGTACCAATATAATTTAAAACATTTCCAAAAATTTAAGAGAACAGGGTTTCAATTTTCCTTATAAAGCGGCACGAATTTACTGGGCAACCCAATATTTTTCTTCTCCTGTCATAACGCTTAAATATATTATAAAAGTTTGTCACGCCGAATATGACAGATACGTAATAACTAATATCAAATTTTGCCTTGTCACAATATATACTAGTTTGGCGCAGTGTTCTAGTATGTTTGCCGTAATATGTTTAATAAGTTTACCGGTTCGAATCTCAGGCTTCTTTTTTTATCATTTTATCAATCACGGGGTTATTTTTTCATAACTAGTAAAAATTTGGTAATGTAAAATTTTGCTCGACAATTTTTTTTTATAATTTTCGCTGTCGGGTAATAAAGTTAACAACAATTAGGTTAGACCATCGCGGGTGAAGTGAGTGGTCGGAGCGTGGATTGTTTTTGCGGGTTTTAAGAATGGTACGCGCGGAAACTATACGTACAAGTGTTATCTACATATGTGTGCGCGCCCACGAATACTGGAATGTTTATTGCAATCGACCAAAAATTTGATGTAGTTTGGATATTGACATTCAGTTTTTT
>NW_013530742.1:0-534 GCF_000836235.2 Papilio xuthus | reverse complement strand
ATAAGAAAAGAAAATATCGAACTATTACAATGATAAAATAAACATTACTTTACTACGAGGGTAGTCTATCCACGACATATACATATATTGGCATGATTTCGACCAAAAACAATAATCAAATGCATTTTTAAGACTGTCTTCGACCTATGGTTGACAAATAGTGTGAATAATAGCATTCGGCGATGTTAATCTCGGTCAACCTTATGTGTATACATAACTTCAATAACATAGGTACAGTCACCTCCAATAAAGTGTAAGTACTTTTGCACTTTCGCTCTCAACTTTCGCACGAACAGCGGCGGTTGTATAGACGAGATAAAGCGACGAATGGCAATCACTAGGTCAGCGATGGAGAAATTGCAAAGAATGCAATGAAAAAAGAACTCGGCTTGTACGATCGCTTGTACTCTCCATATTCCTTTATGCGTCCAAAACGTGGACCCTACGAGAGAGTGAGAAAAAGAAGATTGACGCGCTCGAGATGTGGTGCTGGAGAAGAATGCTGAAGATACCTTGGACCACCAATGTACTAAA
>NW_013530741.1:0-1606 GCF_000836235.2 Papilio xuthus | reverse complement strand
CATATTTTGTTCGGGATATTTTGTAAGCGTGTATGCAAATGTAAACATTATGAATGGAAATTTGTATATATATTGCTGATAAAATTTTGAACATAAATCAAATGTGTCCATGAAATTAAATCGAAAAAATTAATTAGAGTTTTTATTTTGTAAGGTTTAACGATCTTAATCAAAAAATGTACCACAAAATACAAAATATTAATATTACTTTCGTTGTTGTGTTTATCCTTGCAAGGAATTATTTTTTTGTTTTATTCAGGATTAAAAAAATAAAATGACCTATATACCATTCGATATCATTTTATTCGCGCGTCGGTTCGTAAAATCGTGATGAGTTTTCAACTTAAATTATAATTTGCAATGAATATTAAAAAGCGATCTTTAGAGTGATACCACACGAGCAGCGAGGCGACGGCTATCCGCGATTTCACCGTGCAAGAACGGATTGCCGCGGAAAGCACCGATTCACTGAGGCAGCATTACCCAGTCAACCAGAATATGCAAGATTCTGGGTTGTGTCACCCATGTCGTTTTTACGCACTATGTTGCCGATGTTATAAAATCTGACATTTATGGTGAATAACAACTTGTGCACACTAAGTTTTTCTGAACCGGTCAAAGAAAATGGCATAAAAGTATTATAAAAAGATAACATAGCAGCTAAAGTACCAAAAGGATCTTGTTTTTTTTTTACTTTGACATTGACAGAGTGGCAATAGTGACCTGTGATGATTTAATTTTGCTATGCCCTCCGGGTCAGATAAGTTTGTCGTTCTATAGGCTGCTGCACGCCGCTTATGTGGCATTAACCTTATCCACATAATAAAATGTTCACAAAGCACCAGTATTGCAACACAAAAGTAAAAGAACGGTTAGTAGAGTTTAATGAATTAATAGTTTTTAAAGGCAGTTGTGAAAGCGTCGTCAGGCAACGGGTCATCAGTCAAGCGGAGTGGCGGCCACTCGAGCGCGCACACAAGGGGATTGTGGCCCTCAATGCACTTTTACTTTATGAATTCGCAGTTCGCTACGTTTCCTTTTTCTCTCGCTCGTTTGTCAAGATCGACTTGTCACAAATTGTGAAAGATCAGCTTTATCATATTTGGAATTGTGTCGTGAATATTATAAATTGAACTCAAAATTCATTCCAAGTAATTAATAACACTGAAAACGTCATTCTGATATTTATTTCTTGATAACTACTGCTTGGAACTAAAACTCTGAACTGGTTACGTAAGGTAATGTCTTACTGTTTGCGTACTATATTCGATAGGATAAAACTATGTTGTAGATTTATATTAATAGTACCTGGATGACCGGTATTTTTTTAAAATTGTATTTTTTGGAAATTATATTTAAGTACGAATTACTAATAAAATTATGAAATATGAATAATATTTTTCGATCTTACCGATAGAAAAAGTTAAGTATCTGTTTAAGTTGATTATCGATAAAACAAGAATAAAATTATATTTTCTAAAAATGATTCCTAGCTAGATCGATTTATCGCCCCCGAAACCCCCTATATACAAAATTATATGAAAATCGTTGGAACCGATTCCGAGATGCCAATTATATATATATATATATATATATATATATATAT
>NW_013530740.1:0-574 GCF_000836235.2 Papilio xuthus | reverse complement strand
TACTGCCAGATGTACAGCTCGCACGGAGAGACACGTGAAGAGAGCGCCACTCTGCTTTTCTGAACGGCGGCCAATAGACGGCGGTGACTGGTCCAAAGTGATCCAACCCAATGCAGGTAAATGGTTCGGAGTGGTGAGCTAGCTTCTCTGAGGGAAGATCTCCGGCCGGTGGAATGTATGGTCGACCCTTGTTGATGTTGCAGGTGACGCAGCCATTGGAGATACCACGAACAGCAGGCCTACTGCATAGACACAGCAGGATTGATTCCGGATCCAATTCGAATGCTAGTCGTCTTAAACGACTTCGAGCTGGCAAATTCGAACTTCCACGTAAGGCCAGGGCGTACTCTTGTTCAAAACTATTGAGCTGGGAGCGCAGTAATAGGAGGCGTTCTGTTTCTTTAGCGCCTGTAGCAGTAAATGATGTTCTTGAATGAGAAAGAAGGCTTCGACCTTGACATTAGCTTAGAGCTAACTTAAATTGATACGAATAATTACAAGCAAAGGCAAATCAAACTACCACAACGATTTACAAAAGCAGTAACCAGAGAAGGCATTTGGATAGGAGAAGGTA
>NW_013530739.1:4964-6218 GCF_000836235.2 Papilio xuthus | reverse complement strand
CGGTTGGAAATACTGTTTCGCTCTGCTGAGCACACCCAGTTTTTTGGAGGCCAGCTTGGCCTTGTTTTCCAAATGACCGCGAAACTGAACGTCATTCGATATGTCAACGCCGAGAATACTGATACTGGCTGAGGCAACCAGGGGAGTGCCCTCGAAACGAAGATCCACGACAAAGGGTTGTTTTTTAGCGGTAATGGCGCATACTTGTGTCTTTTTGGGATTGAAGTCAACAAGATTTTGCCGACCCCAATCCGAAACTTCACCCAGTAGGGTCTTCAGTTCAGACACAAGTTTGGTCCGGTTCTCATCGGCAGTGGCCCGAGAAACGTTAGCGCGGGCCGTGTACAGTGCATCACCCGTGCTATCGTCTGCATAACAATGGATGTTGCTAATTTGCAGCTTGTCATTCATATGCAGAAGAAACAGGGTCGGCGACAGTACACAGCCCTGTGGGACGCCAGCATTAATTGGTTTGGGGTCCGAGCATGCGCCGTCGACAACGACCTTGATGCTCCGACCCTCCAAAAAGCTGGCAATCCAGGCCCGTAGTTTCTCGGGCAGCCCGTAGGAAGGCAGCTTCGAAAGAAGTGCTTTGTGCCACACCCGATCAAAGGCCTTGGCCACGTCCAAACTAACCGCCAGGGCCTCCCCCTTGCCCTCGATTGCCTCCGACCATCGATGCGTGAGGTACGCAAGAAGATCACCAGCTGAGCGACGCTGTCGGAAGCCAAAAGTTTTCCCGTTACACTACAAAATAACGATATAATCATATCGACGGAAAATATATGTTTAAAATACACCCAAATTTACTAAATTATTGTATTAAAAATACGAAATACTAGAATTATAATTTCAATGTAGTCATAATGTTTGTGTACTTACTTAATTGTTAATATTGCAACAATTCTATGTAGACTGTAGCTTTTATTATAAGGCATAGTTTTTTTGATAAATACTATTGCAAATTGGAACGCAGCATTATAGGAATTATATCATTGTTATACGTACCACGCTAAAGTTAAAGTCTGAGTCTGCTATGCTGCAGACATACGCACACTAAATGCTAAATGACGTTACGAATATTTACTAGTCACACCATATTTTTGTTATTTATATTTCTTTATAGATATAATTCTTCTGTGAGTGTGTATGTCACTGAACTTCTCTCAAACGACTGGACCGATTTTGTTGAAATTTTTTGTGTGTGTTCAAGGGGATCTGGGAATGGTTTAGATTCACAATTTTCATCAAATA
>NW_013530739.1:2373-3574 GCF_000836235.2 Papilio xuthus | reverse complement strand
ACACTCATCAGACGAAACGCGGAATTTCTTCCACTTCACGCCTGTTTTCTGTGTGGTGGTGGTATTTCACCGGGCGAACCTGGCCAATTCGTGCGAAGATGTTAAAGCGGGTTCTACCACTCTTAGATATATTATATTATGTGAAGTATCAACATGTAGAAATAATATTATGTTAGTTTAAGAACTTGAAATGAAGAGTTTTCAATTACCTTGGTTTATTCAAAATTTCCATATCCATAGTTTTAAACTGTAAAAAATGAACAAGTTGAATGTTATTTAAACTAAAAAGTACAGTTTTTATATTTAACATATATCATAATTATTAATGGCCTGAAACGATTTTTTGACTTAATAAAAATAATAATGCGTTAACTTGAAAACTATTGGTTCATTAATTTTGAAATAATTATTTTAATAATATTTTACTATAGATCATATTATATTTAAAAAGTAAATAAAAAAGAGTAGTAAATAGCTTGCATCTTTAGAATAAAGTAAAGAGTTATCAAAGACTTTTAAAATTATCTAATAGCTATTCTAGTCATTGCAAATGAGTCAGTAAAGTGTGCTAGATTATGCAGAGTTTTATCCTTAAGTGGTGTAGAAATTAGCTGTATATTTAAGACTAGCGTTACCTTTAAGTAAGTATATAATTCTGAATAACTAAAATACATGTTAACGTTAAAAAAGGGTCTTGACAGACAGACGGACGGATAACAAAGTGATCCTATAAGGGTTCCGTTTTTTTCCTATAAGGTACGGAACCCTAAAAGTACTATAATTCAGGTGTATTATTTTTTTTAACATAAAAAGAGTTTCTGTCATCTCGTAAATGTAATTTAGATTTTGAATTTTCACAAAATAAATTCATGGATCTTAAAAACTAATATAAATTTCCATAGACATAATAAAACGTATTTTTTACGTGTAATTTAAACACAATTAATTTAAACTAATGTGTAAGTTTATTACTTATTTATCAGGTAAATAAACCTATAGAAATTATGGCAGTGAAGTAGAATAAATTTTGAATTTTAAAACATTTAAAATATTCAGTTCAAGCTGTCATTCGCAATACAGTTAATAAAATGAGGTTGTTATCGGTTGAGGCCATCAGTAGTAACGCGTAGCAGAGCTTACTTAGCCGACTTAAGTAATTGCTTTCAAAGAGAGCCTTCTGCGTACGACCCATACAAATGTC
>NW_013530739.1:0-1445 GCF_000836235.2 Papilio xuthus | reverse complement strand
CACATGTCAGAGAAGAAATTCAAAGATATATATTAAGTCAACCAACCCGCACTGGGCCAGCGTGGTTGACTACGGCGTAATTACCCTTAACTTATGGTAGGCTCCGAGCCACTCGGTGGGGACTTATAGTGAGCTGATGATGATGATGATGAATTTTAATTTATTTATAACAAAAATTATTTGAGATTATTGTGTAAACAAAAACAAAATAAACACAACATTAACAAACAAAATGTCTTTGTTACGAAACCTTTTCTTTATTTGAGTAAATAAATTCAATTTGATTATAATACAAAAACATGTTGTAATTGTGCTTTGAAGAAAGGAAATTCTTTTTAAATATCACAAGAGTCAGCTTTCACGGACCGTTGTAATATTGGTTTATAAAGCCTATCTAAATAAAGTAAGTGAGCCTTGGAAACCGTATCGTCTAGACATAATAATATTTGTGTTTATTTTCTTGATTATTTGAAAATTTCTATATTTATTTGCTTAGCTTACTAATGCTAGGCACTTTTATATTTCTTTTAGTATAAAGTTAACTTTAATGAGATATTTATTTAGTTGAATCAATGATATAGATACGGATTTATAAAAAAGAATGTCGGGTGGAAAAGCTTTAAAACTGGAAATGGATACTAAAGTTAGGCTTTGCATTTAAATAGCCGAATGGCACCTGAGTGTTCGCGTCATGGCGTCAGGTGCGTGCAATGAGCGTTATCTTTTTTACTCTTATTGTAACTTAAAAATTTGCCAAATTCTACGTAATACAACTAGAACATTATGCTCGACTAACTTTCGATGTACTTTGTATATCGTCACCCTTGTTAATATTTATAATTATCTATTTTAACAGTGGTAGAGCCCGCTTTAATAACTTCGCACGAATCGGTTCGGCTCGCCCGGTGAAATACCACGACCACACAGAAGACAGGCGTGAAGTGGAAGCAATTCCGCGTTTCGTCTGATGAGTGTGCGTTCCGGAGGCCTCATTTAGTCCTCTTTCCCTTCCCTACCCTATTTCTCATAAGGAAAGGATGGGAAGTGGAAGTGGACTTTCCGGATGAGAGGATGCATGGAAGGGAAAAATATTTTCTTTCTGTGCATCCTCTCCTCCGTCGATTAAAGGTAGGCAACGCATATGCAATTGCGTATGTCTATGGGCAACGGTCACTTTGCTATTTCAGCGATTTCAGGTGGCCGCTCGCTCGTTTTTTTTTATATCACAAGGTGGCAAACGTTTGCCACCTTTTGATATAAAAAAAATATTGTTTTGCCAATTGAATATGGTAGTTGAATCGAAGACCGTATTTATCGAATACTTTACCGTAGAGCAAACAGAAATTCTGGAGCAGGTTCCAATATAGATTTTACAAATACTGAATTACCCGCCAGAGATCAGTCTAGACATGTATTACTTGATTATTGTGCGGCTTCGAAGCATC
>NW_013530738.1:0-794 GCF_000836235.2 Papilio xuthus | reverse complement strand
AAAGCCTAATCTGAAAATCGCTAGGCATATTGACATATCAAATTGAGAGAGTAATGCAATTAGCTTAATAGATCAATCAGGCAATATTTGCGTCGGAGGCTATCTCTTAGGCCGGAGGCTTTTATACACATCCAATACTACTCACTTTGGGTCACTACAACAATTGACTGAGTAGGTTATATTTATTAAAATTCAAACAATAGAAACTATAAACCTATAAAAGTAAAGTTCTTAGATAATTTGTCAGTATGGTCAGCACAAAAATATTATACATTTCACAAGTATGTAAAAAGTACGTCCCGTTGGCCTAATCTAGTCCACTTTCCCTTCGCACCCTTTTTTTATAAGGAAAGGCTGGGAAGTGGAAGTGGACTTTCCGGATGAGAGGATGCATGGAAAGGGAAGATATTTTCTTTCTGTGCATCCTCTCCTCCGTCGATTTAAGGTAGGCAACGCATATGCAAATGCGTATGTCTATGGGCAACGGTCACTTCGCTATTTCAGCCGCTCAATCGTTTGCCACCTCTTGATATAAAAAAAGTTAAAATAAGATAGGTAACCTACATTTAAAGTAGCTATTGTTAATGTAAACAGAAGATTTTTTAGATTATCATGGTAAATATAAAATTAGAGATTTGTAAGAGTAAAATTCAATATAGAGTAAAATATAATATAAATTTAATTAGGAAAAAACTTTACGTAATTAAAATCACTAACAATAACCACTTTGAAGTCTATTCGATAAAACAATTGAGCAATTAGATGTTTCGGGCAATTTTAAATTCGTTCGTAGT
>NW_013530737.1:0-619 GCF_000836235.2 Papilio xuthus | reverse complement strand
GCGTCCCCGTCCAACCCGGTCGGCCCAGACCGGCTCCCGAGCGGGGAGGGTCCGCGGTGGTCTCTATCGCGGATGGACCGGGACTTTTTAGTCGAGGCCGCCCTTGTCGAGGCGTGGTTCTCTGCGCCTCGGGAGGACGTTGTCGAGGTCGGTGTGGAGGCAGAGCGATTAGGCGCGGCCATGACGCGAATTTGCGACGGGGCAATGCCCAGGGTCCGCTCCGTCCCCTCCAGGCGGCCGGTGTACTGGTGGACCGCCGAGCTCACGCAGCTGCGCGGCTCCTGCGTGGCGGCGAGACGCCGGTACACCCGCTGCCGTCGGCGGAGACGGCGGGACCCGATCGAGGAAGAGCGACTCTACTCCCTTTACAGAGGCGAGGTCAAGGCCCTCCGGGCGGCTATCGGCGCGGCGAAGGACCAGGCGTACAACGAGATGCTGGAGACTCTGGATGGTGACCCATTTGGGAGGCCCTACAAGGCTGTGCGGCGTAAGCTGCGGTCTAGGGGCCCTCCCATCACCCAGAGTCTCCAGCCTCAGCAGGTTGACGCGGTGGTCGCTGGCCTTTTCCCGCCGGCAGCTGCCTGTTTCGAGGCGCCAGTCATGGCCGACCCCTCTGTGG
>NW_013530733.1:2884-4243 GCF_000836235.2 Papilio xuthus | reverse complement strand
TTGTTGAGACATTCTTAGATATCTTAAGCACCTGTGTAGGAATCACCGTAGCTTTAATCAATGGTGTAATTTCTTACTTTAACAAATGCGTAGTTAGGTTATATGGATGTTTCAAAACTATCCAGACGTTCGGATCTGTATTAAGTTTGGACCAGAAGTTTTCTTGTTTTCATAATCCAAGTCGGTTCAAAAAAAATGAAATGACTACTTTACTCATCATTAATCTTACTAATATTATAAATGCGAATGTTTAGATGGATGGATGTTTATTTGAAGGTGTCACTAGAACGGCCCAACCGCTCTTGATGAAATCTGCCATTGATGTAGAACATAGTCTGGAAGAACACATAGGCTAACAATCACTCCGCTACAGACCGCTGAGGTGAAAGGACGTGTCCGCTCGCCTCACTTCTGTCGCACCGCCCAACAATTCGTTGAGCAATCCGCACCTGCGCGCGCCGTAAAAGGTGCCGCCATCCTTTGTTCGCGAGCCGATTGTGTTGGTGTAATTTTTATTGCGCCCGCCATTTGACAAGCGATAATCCTAGTTTCGAGGTAGAACGTCGTCATTTCTTTATTCCTTAGGGAACTATTTATTGCACCGCCACCTGGCAAGCAATTATCTAGTTTCTTATTAATAACATAGCAACGTCTATTGTTTCCGACTTCGGGAACTGCGTGAAAGGAATTGTGAAGTGCACTGCGCGGAGCAACTTCTTAACAACGCAATTTTAAAAGGCTAGCGGATACCTAACGGTGATAACGAAGCTAGTCAGGCAGCCCCGTTCGCCTGCGTTTCCCCTTCAGGGAACCGCGTAATTCGGAAGGGACCTCCACCACTGGCCTTGGGTAGTGCCCTAGTCAACGTTGGTCCACGCTTGGCCTTTTAGAGCCCACGGGTAGCTTTAGTTAGACTTAAGTACACACCCGAGTGCACAATAAGATCGGCACTCGGACGCACTAGGGCTACACGTAGTAGGCACACATCCTCCCTGCATAACCCAGCAGGGAGGGAGCTAGGGATACACACCCCGGCATCCCACCGGGAGAATTTAATATATATGTAGTATAGGTCCACCACATGTCCAAATGGCGGACCTAAATCTCGTAGCCGTCCTGGAATTCCTCAGGGCGAAATTCCCTGACGCATTTAAGGCGCTTACCGCCGAAACCGAAGTTCGCGCAGGCCCATCCACGACCGACCCCATCAGCGATGCGTCGTTATCATCGGGTGACCTTGAAGAAATGGAGCTAGACTCCCCGCTATCCCCCGAGAACCCGGAAGACACAGGAGGCCTGTTTACGGAAGTCCGTAACAAGAAAAAACGCAAGAAGCGCTCCTCCCCCGCCCCCTCGTCA
>NW_013530733.1:1599-1855 GCF_000836235.2 Papilio xuthus | reverse complement strand
AACCCCCGCATGGGGCAGTAACAGTCCCACGGCTAGCGTACCCGCGAGTAATACATCCACCGCGCCCATTGCTAAGCCGGCACCGGTCAAGCCGGCGGCGATGCCTACGCCACCTAAAACGACAGGGATTCCTTTTGAATCCCTCAACCGTCTTACGAGCCTCAATATGGAGGAAGTTCTAACATTCGCCGACGAATACGAAAAAGCGTCAGGAAATATAGGAACCCGACTGTACTTAATTAAAAAGTACAAGCAC
>NW_013530733.1:0-1439 GCF_000836235.2 Papilio xuthus | reverse complement strand
TCCTCCGCGACCAACAAGTCGATGTGTTACTCGTGCAGGAAACATTTCTTAAACCGACAATGAGAGACCCTAAAGTCTCTAATTATAACATCGTTAGAAATGACAGAACCGGCGCCCCAGGCGGTGGAACTATCATTTACTATAAGAAATCCCTGCACTGTGTACCCATCGATACGCCCACGCTAACACATCTAGAGGCATCGATCTGTCAGCTGGCCATGACTGGTCACGCCCCCATTACAATAGCTTCAGTCTACCTTCCCTGTAGACCAAGCGCAACCATATTACGCTCCGACTTTGAATCCCTTCTATCTTTAGGAGGAGCCACGATCCTTGCGGGTGATTTCAATAGCAAACACATTCGATGGAACTCTACCAGAATCAGTAATCGCGGCCGTGCGCTTGACGCACTGTCTGACCTACTCGATTTTGATTTCATAGCGCCATTAGAGCCCACTCACTATCCCCATACATTGGGACACACTCCGGATGTGCTTGATATTGCAATCATCAAGAATATCAACCTAACCTTACGTAACGTTGAGGTGATTCATGAGCTTCACTCGGATCACCGACCAGTTCTACTAAAGCTAGGGACCTCGTCACAAACCGATCCTCCAACTAAAACAGTCGTTGACTGGCACAAACTTAGTGCCAAGCTCAAAGACATAAATTCCCCACAACTAAACTCTGTCCCCGACCTAATTAACACGGATTATGATATGGGCGCCGCGATCGGCTCTCTAACAAGTCATATCCAAACCGCCATAGAGGACTGTTCAAGGCAGATGCCAGAGTCAGTCAACCAACGCTGGGCACTTCCACCAGATGCCAGAGACTTGTTGAGACGCAACGGCCACCCGAGCACACGATTTGTATCCCACTGAATCGAACCGAAAAGAGCTACGTAAATTACAGCGTGAAGTAAAAACACGCATAGCTGCTATCCGGAACGAACGGTGGGATTTAACACTTCGTAATATAAAGCCATCCCACTTAGCCTTTTGGCGACTTCCAAAGTCACTTAAAGGCGACACGTACTCGACGATGCCACCACTCTCTCGTTCAAATATGACACCGGCCATGTTGGACGAAGAGAAAGCCGAATGCCTGGCTGACAGTCTCGAAGCCCAGTGCTCCCCTAGTAGCCTACCGATCGACCCTGATCACCTCCGAAAGGTGGACAGCGAGGTCGACAGGAGAAAAAGCGAGCCCCTACTTGACTCAATTACTCCGGTTACCAGCGATGAAGTCGAGATATTAATTAAAAATTTGCGACCACGTAAAGCTCCCGGTTCGGATAGCATCACCAATAGGGTGGCCAAACTGCTTCCCGTTACTATTATACAACTCCTCGTAACCATTTTTAACGCAGCAATGACCAAAGGCGTCTTTCCCAGCGAGTGGAAAGACGCCGTAGTCATAGGGTTCCTCAAACC
>NW_013530730.1:1181-1370 GCF_000836235.2 Papilio xuthus | reverse complement strand
TAGATGATTTTCAAAATAATTTTTGTATCATATCACTCATATATAAACTGCAACCTGCAAGTCAAAGAGTATAATAAGTATACTATAGAAAGAGGGGCAACTCGCACGAAGTCGTGGATCCACGGCGATTGTGGCGCTCCATGCGTATAATCGCTGAACTAATTTTTTTTTTTTTTTGGTATCTATATA
>NW_013530730.1:403-1077 GCF_000836235.2 Papilio xuthus | reverse complement strand
GTTCAAAAATAATACACCCACTTATCAGTTATTATTATAGTGAGCCGATATCAAGTAGCCTTCTATGAAATACCTCTATTAAAATGATCCTATTATTATTGGGGAAATAAAAACAAAATATTTTTGTACATTATTTATTATATTTCTACATAACTTAATTTTAAATCTATGCAAGTACATATACATCAATGACTTTCAAGATATCAGCTCAATATTTTAATATTTAATATATATATTTGAAAATTACATTTACGGTAATAAATAGTATAGCGCGGTCACAAAAAAATGCATACCCTGTAATTAAAACCAACCCCCAAAATATTTTCAGTCACATGCAAGCTGGCAACTGGCAATTTGTAGTTATTTGCGAGTTTAAACACTCTGAACATATTCTCTTACAACATAGGCAAGCAGATTTTTCTTTACAATAAAAAATTACAAATAAAAAAATATATTTTTTACATATACACACATGGACCCACCTACTAATTTCAGACACATCAGTTTATGGCTCTATAATTCCAGTGATTGGCACACATTTTCTGAACTTCACTGACCTTCTCTCAGGAACAAACAAACAGAATGTGATTTCCTGTCAAGTATAGGAACTGATATGTAAAATGTATTAGAAGTAGGGCACCATTCAATATGATAACCGGAAAGTATAAATCACT
>NW_013530730.1:0-191 GCF_000836235.2 Papilio xuthus | reverse complement strand
CATGAATGTCTCGATGACAGAAATGATGCTTCTTCTCAGCCATGAGATGAAATGATGTTTACGATTATATAAAAGGTGGCGCCACTTTCCATACAAACCGTCGTTCTTCTAAGTTTCCACCCCCTGCTGCAAGTCAACCATAAGCAAATTGAGAAATTAAGATTTGAGATTGACCAAGGAGTCAAGCAGCA
>NW_013530729.1:0-3884 GCF_000836235.2 Papilio xuthus | reverse complement strand
CAGACTTCGGGCTGGAGTTGCTCGGGACGGGCGTCGAACGCGGGTAATCGTACGTCAGTTCTATATTTTTTTCAGTGACATAGGACTTAGGCGGCTGTGTATCGACTGGGGGCTGGTCGGTCGGGGCGTGTGGGGCGAGCGGGGCGAGCGTGTGGGGCGTCTGGCAGCAGCACTGACGCTGCAGCACGTGGCGCGTGTTGCACATGATGACGGAGTTCTGCTGGATGTAGGTGGTGTGCAGGGCGGTGGCGGTGGCGGCGGCGGCGGGCGGGAGCGGGGCGGGCGCCAGCACGAAGCCGGGCGGCGGGGGCGCGAGCACATGACACGGCGATGACGTCACCGACTGGAAGTATCTAGGCATATCGGGCGCATCGTGAATAATTACGTCAACTGTCCGCTCGTGTCCATTGTCTTCGAGTTTGGGTCGCGAGTCGACATTGTTTAGCCGCTCCATGTTTTGCGAGGTCACGTCCTCGCTGTCCTGGCGGGGGGCGGCCTCTGTTGTCGCATCGTTCCGACACTCCTCACAGGTGCATGGAGATTCAACGCCGCTCTGGAATTTAAAACATCAGCTATGGAACAAAATTTCGCCTACGTTTCATTTTATGTATATGTCGAATCACCAAATATTATAAGATACGCTAGGGGTTCAATTGAAATTCCGCGACATGAATTTGATAACATTCGTGTTTACTTTCAATAAAAAAATAATATTAGCTTTTCAATTAACTCGCATTTAAAAGTTGATAAAAAATATCACTGGCCACTTTGCAATACGTGTTTGAATAAAAGTTGGCGCGCGCAACTGTCATTTTAAAATTACGACTTAACGTCAGCCGCCAGATTTGTCACGCTTATGACGGCTGGAGTCAAGAAATGTAACAAGAGAAACATAAATATTCGCTCCTATCATTCACAAAAGCAAAAAGAATTTTGTTGTTAATTATACAGATACATGGCATAGAGATATGATACAATTTTCAAACAGTTTTTGAACGAGTTAGATCGCATGCGGAAACACATTCCGAATTTAAACATGCTGTCAAAATAATGATATCTAAAAATAATTTATTCATTTTTTTCTAAATTAAATGTCACATGTTTTTTATACGATATTAAATTTCAAATAGTACAATGCCATCAACCAATAGATTATATTTAATTTAAAATATTACTCGTAACATGTATTATTATTTAAATGATATTAACAGTATAACAAACTTATTTAACTAATAGAACTTTTAAATATAAAAAAAACACCTTTTGAGCCACGAAAACGTTTGGACGAACGCATGTTTTTAATCACTTTTCACAAGCTGCCAGTTCGTGGTCGTTCTGGACGCAACTGAGTTTATTTATAAGATTTTAAACACTAGGTGTATATTATTTTCAAACACACTTCGCGGCCGCCCTTGACTTATTTTCTTCAGTAAAACTGAAATCATATGGGGACTTTTGTACAACTCTAAAGCGCGGTTTTATATGAACCCTGGAAATCTATAGCTTCCTAATAGCTATGCTATTTTTGTTAGGATGATCTTGCGACGCGGAGGTACGATACGTCAGCCTCAGTGAACGCGAACTCGGCAAACTGTGTCTTTTTACGTGAGTTTAATTTTGTTCATGATGATTCAACACATCAAAGATCTTTATTTTACTTTAGGTTAAACGAATTGGCAACATTTTAAACGCTTTGAAGCGTTTGGAGAAGTTACATTAAACTCAAAAATGCAGTCGACAATAAGATACTTTTATTTTATTTAGGACCATTTTAACCATATTGGGCGCCCGGGTGTTAATGTTTGGCGCCTCTAAAAGTTGTACGTTCTTTGGCTGACGCCCTTAGTTACCTGATATCTAAGGTCCTCTACTAAGCCCCTTACCTCCCCGATTAATCCTTCGTCCAGGTCATAAAATCAAGATAATCAGAATCCCATGACTAGGAGACTTCTTATGTCCAAGTGTTTTTTAATCTATATTTTTTTTTTGAAATATTAAAATATTTATTTACATCCTTATTTCTATGAATACATAAACTCTTAAATCTAGGATATAAAATAAAATTAAAAAAAAAAACCGAATAATTAACTAAAATATGTTAATAAAAGTAGTCCCTTTAGGCAAGGTTCCGAAGATACTGGCAGCGTTCCCCCTCTGTACAGCTAAACTAATTCTTTGACCGAGGTAGCTGCCAGCTCTTCGGTCCCCTGTGATGTCGATTAATTTTTTGGAAATGTCCTTAAAAAGTCTTAAAGCGCTAGGACCCCACGGACCAAGGGTCTCGACGCCGAATGGGACAAAATGATATTCGGAGCCTAGACCCCTGTATTTGCATGCTTTTGCATTTTCAGCCGCTTCACAAGCCGCACCCGCTCTGTTGTTGGTTCCATGTAGATGGGAAGGGGCCAGCGTGTCTGAATAGGTTGCATCCCATACCAGCACCCGACCCATGTTCCATGGAATCAAACTCATACCGTCAGGTCTCTTGCCATCGTCTCTTGCTACACCAGTCGGCTCTAGTAGACTTGGCACGTTGACGGTGGCAAGAGACCGACGTATGATATCGTTGAGTGCGGCATGTCTCGAGAAGCGGCCTGCACTTTTTTGGCAAGACAGTCCGTGATGTCCTAGCTTGTCGACATCACTGCCACAGGTACACCTATGAGGACCGCAGACCGGAACCCCAAGCCGAAGACAGGTTGCGATTCGGAGCGTGTCAGGTATGTGGCGAAGGGTACGCGTGAAGCCAGTAACCAGCCTCATGCGTACCCACAGCCAAAAGCCTAGCACGCGCCGAACCTATACTATAATTTAAAAGATTTTCGTAGGTTAATTTGCAAAAGATATCATCCCAGCTCCTCTGTAAATTTGGAGAAACTGGAAAATTTTGGCCTGGGCATGCAATTAAGAAAGCATTTCTAGCTTCTTCCAAGCCAGCAATCTCAAAGTTTGAAGGGAATGCCCTTAAAATTTTTCCTATGAGATTAGCTGAACTATGGACAGAAGATAGGAAGGCTGGTAAAGCAACACAAGAAATTTTGCGGATCCCTAAACCACCATAACGGATGGGTAAGGATGCTTGGGTCCAAGATTGCTCGTTCAGCTGTATATTAAGAATAGATTCTAAGTTAATTTTGATTAAGTCGTCTACATTTGATAAAAGATCTGCGGATTTCCAAAAGGAGCAGCAACGGAGCACATACGTAAATTTTGGAACCAAAAGACAGAATTTTAAGACACAAAGAGCATAATGTGGACTAATTTCATGTAGACGGTATGTAATCTATATTATGTACCTTGTTCCCCTCCTCTGCCTCCTCAGGCACGACGCTGAGGTCGTGGAAGGCGACAGCACGGGCAGAGTCCACACTGGCGCACTCCGGGCACGCGCTGCTCACCGACGCGCTGTCCTGCCAACACACAATGTGCTTTATTCACAAAACATACGGCACATTTTCGCATCACACACTTGAGAAACTATGATCAACTTAAATTGTGTGTCAACATGCGAAAGATATCGCCATCCCTCTCATTGTTTTTGTAAAAACAGAGATAACAATATGCGGTTATTTGACCAGGTTTAAGACTAATATATACAAGACTGCACATTTAAAGTTGTTTTCTATGCCATAAAAACAGATTTTAATTGAAAACATAGTAACTTAGAATATTCTCGTAAATATGTGGGTAAAGATAACAAGGATTTATTATCGGTTTTGTTTTGTATTTGTTTTGAAATGTTAGGTTATGTCTGGTATTGTTAGGTTAGATTCTACCCTAACTTTAATACATGTTCTATATAAAATGTTATATGTAAACGTTGACCGTACGTCCGAATGCTCCGGCGAGGAGCGTCGCTCACGCAGCATGCTATCCAAGCGGTC
>NW_013530728.1:456-700 GCF_000836235.2 Papilio xuthus | reverse complement strand
CGTTGGAGGAACAGAGGGGTTCCTCGTTCCCCCAAACTTATGCTACGTCAGGGACTTGGGGTGCGGGAATATCTTTATTTCTTTATTTTAAGTGTTTAAAAATCAATTACATAGTCTTAAAATTATATCACATTCTTTTCTTACACCTAGGTTAAAAAACATTAAAACAATTAAAAAACGTAAAATTAAAAGGTTAAAAAGTGAAAGGCGACGGCGGCGGTGGCGGCGGCTATGGCGGCGGCGG
>NW_013530728.1:0-167 GCF_000836235.2 Papilio xuthus | reverse complement strand
AGTAAACTCAACTGCCGCAGAAACAGTCGGAGAAACACTTTTCTCAACGACAAAGTGCAAGCACAAAACACGATGACCCAACTCGATCCGTCTCCACTTCACGACTATATTCGTAACAACTGGCAAAACGCCTTATATAAATATGGTGCCTCGACCCCTCTCAAGCC
>NW_013530726.1:0-1189 GCF_000836235.2 Papilio xuthus | reverse complement strand
TAATTGTTGCATTAGATCAAAGATGGTCGTGACAAGTGATTTTTTAAATGCATTACGAATCGATGTAAACTTCACGCTAAGCGTTTTCGATGCATCGACTAGAGGGCGTTATAATCATATTAAGTTATCAAAATTTTGTTTATATTTCAAATAATATAATAGAAATAAAAATTAATATTTTTATGTAATTGTTAATATTAAATTTGTTATTTACTTTTAAATGTAAGAAATAAATAAATGTTTGAATGAATGTGTAAATGTAAGGAATGATAGTATTGATGGATGTAAGTGTGTGGGTGTGTGTTTATGTCAGTGTGTGTGTATCCGCCACAACACTCCCCCCCAGAGACCGTGTCTACGGGCGATAATAATCTGGAAAACGAACTGTTCGCCCTGATCGAGTAGTCACTGGAATTGGAGTCGAATGCGGCACAGCATCTGTAATAGGCATGGTTAATGGGGAGGAATCAGGTTCTTTGTTGGATACAAGTATGTAGGCTGGTTTTAAACGGTCTACAGATACTCGTAAGACTTTTCCCTTAACTCTAATCTTGTAAACTTTTTCGCCTTTCTCCACGACTTCGAGAGGTCCCGTATAAGCCGGTTGTAACGCGCCTCTTAACGCGTCTTCTCTTAGAAAGACGTGGGAACAAGTGGAAAGATCTTTATATACGAAAATTTTGTTCGTGCTGTGATGAGTAGTTGGCACGGGTTGTAAATTATTAGCAAAAGAACGAATACGGGCTGTAAAATCTGCTATATCAGTAGTGCAATTATCTGCTTTATGGCCAAAAAATTCGCCTGGCAAACGCAGAGGCTCTCCGTAGACAAGTTCAGCGGAAGAGCCTTGAAGATCCTCCTTGAACGAGCTTCTAATACCTAGTAGGACTATTGGTAAAGCTTCGACCCAACTACTATCGTCGTGACACATGATAGCAGCTTTTAATTGCCGGTGGAACCTCTCAATAAGACCGTTACATTGAGGGTGGTAGCTCGTCGTTTTACGATGTTTAAAAGATATAAATTTTGAAAGTTGATCAAAAAGTGCCGATTCAAATTGCCTACCGCGATCTGTCACAATATCAGAAGGACAACCGAATCTCGCTATCCAAGACGACAAAAAAGCTTTGGCCACTGTTTCTGCGGTGATATCCGTTAAGGGGACAGCTTCGCACCATCGCGTGAAGCG
>NW_013530724.1:2409-4217 GCF_000836235.2 Papilio xuthus | reverse complement strand
ATTAATCTAACGGAATATTATCTCTTGATATATCTCTATTGAAGGAAAATATATTTTCTTTCAAAGAAAACCTACGCAAACGGATAAAAAATAAAATAACATTTTTTTTATTGAATATTCGTGCTCATAACATGTGAGTAATGTGACGTAAGAATTCTTTTATTAAAGATAAATAAATATAAATACGTAAATTCAAAGTTAAAAATAAACTTTATGAATTTTGTCCATAAATGTAACCTCTCAGTTCACTTTTAAAGCGATTCCTAACAAATACTAAATTTTAATTCAAACTGATTCTTATATCATTAAAATTAAATATTTTTGATATGAATAAAATTGAATGAATATAAAGTTGTTTTTGTCTTTTGTTTTTAGAAGATTTTACAGAAATCTTTTATAAAATTTACATTTACCTAATTCTATTCTCTTCTATCAATATATATCTATCTTGTAATGAGTTAGAACTATATAGTTTAACATTGTCTGCTGGAAGGTAAATAAATAGCAACATACTATTTTACATAGTACGTCGCTATGCTAACGAGTGCTTAGCAAATAACTCATAATATCAGACATAACTCATTATGTTACCAAGAGCACTCCTTACACTGAACATTTACTTTAAACAATTTTTAGTTACAATGCTACTTATACCATAATTCTGACGATCTCAGATAACCAAGATTATAACGGATAAAAGTAAATTTTGAAATCCATTAATCGCGATTTATCACTCTACGAAAGAATATTCTTGCCGTTGTCTATACTAATATCATAAAGAGGAAATACTTGATTGTTTGTTTGTCGTGAACTATACTATCCCCGGGAGACATTGGTTATATTTTTACTAGATTTTTGTTTAATTCCGCGCAGACGGCGTAGCGGACAACAGTTAGTTCAAACTAAAGAAGTTCCTAATAAAACGCATTTATACCTACAAAAATATGTACTAAAAACAATGCTTTTTCTCTTTTTCTCCGTATTTTTTTAGAGACTTTTGTTCTTTTGAACATGTCAGTCCCTCAAAAAAAACAATGGTAATAGTAGTAGGGCGTAGTTGAAATCTAAACCATTATTACATGTTGATAAATAACTTGAACATATCACGTATTAATATAAGTTTGTTGGACACGTAACTACACTATTAATGCTATTATCAAGTACAAAGTGCTCAACAAGTAAAGTTTAATTGTAGTTTCTACTTGAATCGTCTAAACACGCACAATGATAGAGACTGTGGCTTCTGCGCACGCCGCAAACTCAATAACTCTGCTCATAATAAAGTTTCACGGATTAAAAACACAAATACGAACTTGTAATAAATCGTAATGCTTTCCTTATTTGACTATAGTGGCTTACTTAAAAAAAGAATAGATTAAAAAACTTGTGACAATCAGTGTGGCGTCTTTCCGACCTCTTTATTTTTTTTTTATTTTGATCTAGATTAAGTATTTTTAGTTTGTTTATTTTTAAATAACGTCGTACAAAAATAGGATAAGACGGACAGAAAAATTATAATCTTTAAGACTATAATTTTTCTTGCACTTAAATATTTAAAGGTTTTTAATTTTTTTTTCATGTCTCTATCAAAATTTGATACTTACGTTTTCCACTATTGATTTCGAGTTTTGTTCAGTTCAATACCGAGATAATACATTAATTTCAATCACAGACAGGTGATATGCTATGGGAAGTTCATCGCTATTCAATTGTCTTAAATTGGGACCAAAGAGCAAGTAATTATTATGCATAACTTCACAAGTGCTATTATAGTCCGCAGACTTAATGGCCCTTTCCAAGATCTTGAT
>NW_013530724.1:0-1320 GCF_000836235.2 Papilio xuthus | reverse complement strand
AAACTTTATGAATTTTGTCCATAAATGTAACCTCTCAGTTCACTTTTAAAGCGATTCCTAACAAATACTAAATTTTAATTCAAACTGATTCTTATATCATTAAAATTAAATATTTTTGATATGAATAATAGGTATTTTATTTTTAAACGAGGTAATTCCTACTTAATAAATATGTTACGGGGTCCTATTATACGTCGTCTTCGTAACTCGGCGTTAGGCTATTGTTCCTGAGTTTGGGTACTTCGAAACAAACTTCCACGCTCAAGTGTTTGCTCCCGGCTCTTTGGTAAATTGTTATTCATAGCTTTGTATAAACGCTGTTCACTGCAAAGAGTGCTTCACTCATACTCTTATCTAGCTCTTAATATCAACTCCAGTTGGAGAAGAAACATTTTTCTATGTGTGTAATTTTTATGTTACGCCTTCTAAGACAATTGCACATAAGTACAAAAGTTTAGATGAGATATATGTGAAAAGAAAAATATGTTTTAACGTAAATAACCTTTTCATTATATGATAACATCTTACTTCTTAATAATATTATAAATGCGAATGATTGGATGGATGTTTGTTTGAAGGTATTTTCAGAACGGCTGTATGGATTTTGGCATAGCTGTAGAACATAATTTGGAAGAACACATAGGTTACTAATTAATTTTTTTTTAATACTGCGCGGATAAACTCGCGGGCGACAGCTAGTGGTTACATAAAATCAACTTTAACATTAAAACAGTTAATATCCAAAACTACAAAAATAACTGTACATAATTATATTCTCAGTGTTTGTATTAGTCATTCAGCAGTGAACATCAACAATTATATGTACTCTCAAAACTAATAAGCATTATATCTTTAACAGGTACAATGTTTATTGAAGCAGATTATGCAGTTAAAATAAAAGGTGAGTATAGAAATTAAATACGAATCACTGTACATTTATTGAATGAACTTCAACTCATCCAAAAACGTAATTTAAAGACTTACACGGACTTTGATCCGAGAAATCTCAGCGTTTAATTTTAAAGTTTAGTTTTACTTAAAATAATTATTTCTGATAATTAAAGGGACTCCTTTTAATAACATATTTTAGTTAATTATTCGTTTTTTTTTAATTTTATTTTATATCATAGATTTAAGACTTTATGTAATCATAGAAATAAGGATGTAAATTAATTAAACGTATAAAGTCTTCATTATTTCTAATACTCTTAATACTTTTAAATATTGAAATGCAATTTGAATATCAAGATAAGAACTTCAAGAATAATAAGGACAACAATAGTTTGGGTAGTTTCTCATACGGAAATAATAAAGGACATG
>NW_013530722.1:3185-4410 GCF_000836235.2 Papilio xuthus | reverse complement strand
GTATTCTCTTTTTAATTCTGTAGGTATCTCTTCGTCCCATCCTGTTTTTATCATCCAAGCCTTTTGTGTAAGAAGTTTTGGTACTAGAGTAACAGGTGATAGAAAACCTATCGGGTCAAATATCTGTTGGGTTATAGACAGTAGGTCCCTCTTTGTTATTCGTTCAGGTACAGATTTTATATTTACATTACAACATAAATCGTCTGCGTATCTGTTCCATTGCACTCCTAAAACTGAAACTGGATCTACTTCTTGGGTTGAATTTGTCATCCAAGCTCTTAGTTCAAATTTCCCTTTCATCATTAATACTTTTGCTTCCTCTTCGAAACTTTTAACTTCTTCAGGAGTGTCAAAACTGGTGACGCAGTTGTCTACATAAAACGAATCTCTAAGTCTCTTCGCCGTGGCTTCGAAAGTATTTTTTTCTTTCTCTAAGTGATGATATATAGTTACCGCTAACAAGAATGGGCTGCATGCTACTCCAAAAGGAACTCTGGCATGTTGGTAAGTAACAATTTCTCTTTGATTTTCTTTCCACCAAAGTAACTTTAAATACTTTCGGTCATGTGGTGAGATAGAAATTTGTAGAAACGCCTTTTTTATATCTGCTGTCACTCCATAAGCACCTGATCTAAAGTTCAATAAAAGTTTAGGTATTTCTTCGATAAGGTTGGGTCCTTTATCGATACAATCATTCAAGGACTTTTTATTTTTTCCTTTACAAGAAGCATCAAATACTGGCCTTATTTTGGTTGTGGCCCTGTCCCACTTGATGACAGCATGATGTGGTAAGTAGTGACCCTCGTTAATATTGTCCTCTTTCACTACTTCTATAATACCTTCCTTTTGCCATTCTTTTATTACTTCACCGTACTCCTTTATAATATTTGTATTCTCTAACTTCTTAGTCGTAGACATGAGTCTTCGGTATGCTTGATCATAGTTAGAGTCTAAATCGGAGTTGTCTTTCCACATTAGGCCTATTTCATATCTGCCTTCTTCGTTTACTGAAATACATTTGTTAAAAGTGTTTAGTATCTCGTTTTTCTCTTGTTTTTCATATGAATCTTTAATACCTAACATCTCTATATTCCACAAAAATTCCAGTGAATCTGTCTGTAATGATGAAACAAAGTTTGAGCTCACAGTTGTACTACATACTCCTTGAACTGGGCCTTGTAGTGTCCACCCCAGTTTTGTTGGTATTGCTACTAAATTGTCATCT
>NW_013530722.1:0-1446 GCF_000836235.2 Papilio xuthus | reverse complement strand
ATTATTTCCTCACATTTCCAGGTTCTTTATTCATGTTCTGACACATGTTCTTATTTTTCTTAAATTCTAAAACAAACGTCACTTCTTTTTGACACATTTGTACAAAATAGGTTTTAATCTACAACAAGAGTCGTTTAATTACGATTATAATTATTATCGCAGTGGCAATAACAAGATTAATATCTTTGCGCTCCCGCGGTCTTTGTTAAACTAAAACTTATTAAGTAAATTAATTTAATAATAATAAGCAATTCACTATCGTATATCGACTCGTTGAAAACGAAATAAAAGAACGAATGAAAACACTCGATAATTAATAAGATTAAAAATATTTATTTAATATTTATGTTAGTTAGTGTTCTTATAAACTTACTAGCTATCGCCCGCGACTCCGTCCGCGTGTTTGTCTAAAAAATAAAAATTTAGGGTTGGACTACCCTTAACATTTAGGGGGATGAAAAATAGATATTGGCCGATTCCCAGACCTACTCAATATGCTCACAAAATTTCATGAAAATCAGTCAAGCCGTTTCGAAGGAGTATGGGAACGATAATTGTGACACGATAATTTTATATATAAGATTTTGCTAATTAAACCTTCCAACAAAAGTAACCAAAGAAACTATACGATACCAATGATGTTAAATTGCCTAATATGAATTTGATACAATATTACAGTCTCATTTAACACTACAACATTAACTAAACGTACTTTCACACAACCAATTGCTAAATTACACACGATTGATTCAATAATCAATCATCTTAATATTTAATTTATTAAAACTGACATTGATAATAAATATTGGAGTAATAAGGACTAGATATAGACATTAAATATTGTGTATTCGTATGTCTCAACTCAGTATACCGAAATTAATTTTGTTTTTTTTTTTCACAGTATAAATAAGTAATTTACACTTATAGGATTCCTCTTAGTGGCTAGTTAACGTCGCTAAATATTACTAAGGAAGCTAAGTACACTAATTTAGCAATATTTGAACAATCTCTAAATGTGGGAGTTATACTGTAACTAGCTGTCGCCCGCGACTCCTGTGCTGAATTAAAAAGAAACTTAATATGTAACCTATGTGTACAGATTATGTTCTATTTGTATGCCAAATTTCATCGATATATGTTGTGCCGTTCTGGAGAAACTTACAAAAAAACAAACATACATTCGCATTTATAATATTAGTATGAATAAGTTTGTTACAACAATTCTACTGAAGAATTTTTCTTGACTTTGCACACCACATCTTTATGTTTTAAAACATAACATAACCTAGACAATTTCGAACATAAATATATCTAAAAAGGTCATCTTGTATAATAAATCATTTTATTACGCAAAAGGTAAAATTATGATGCAGAAAAAAAATGTTTAGTTGCAATGTTACTATATTAGGATAGTGCATTGATTAACAAATGAATGTGGGCGTGGTG
>NW_013530721.1:0-528 GCF_000836235.2 Papilio xuthus | reverse complement strand
GTCGTTGAACACCTCGGTGTTCCCGCTGCTCGTTTGCCTCCTTCTGTTATAAAAAAAATTAATAACTAAAATTGATATAATTTTGTAAAATTTCGGCCAAAGGTTGAGCCTGGCCATCCAACGGGGAAATGCCGCCAGCCTCTTGGGAACCCTACCGTGCGACCGCAGCGATTTGGGGTCGATTTTTTATATTATTTAGTTTTATTTTTAGTTTGGTTTAGTTTTAGTATATAGTTTATAGTATTATTTTGGTAGTTTAATTAATTAGTTTTATTAAATAATTTATTTTGTAAAATTTCTCTAAATATTTGAGCGATGTTTGTCCGCATTTTGCGACCACATCGGGGAGTCGGCCCCGGGGAACTAGATACAAAATAAGAATTACGAGTAAGGACCACAGTTCGACGACTATTAAATATTCTAGTAGCAAAGCACTTGTCAAAGCGACTTAGTTTTATAAAAGTGTAACAGAAAAGAACCGTTCATTTCTTGGAACGAATGAAACTTGTGTCTGTTTTTACAATTTCA
>NW_013530720.1:0-779 GCF_000836235.2 Papilio xuthus | reverse complement strand
AACGTAGGCTACTTTATGACTAGATTTTTTTAATTCCGCGCGAACAAAGTCGCGGTCAATTTGTATTTTAGTAATATTTGCAAAAACTTCAAATAAGCATGAAGTTTAATACTAGGTTAGTTCATTGCATTCGACGAAGGGCGGGATCCGAATCCACGACAGCTAGACCGATACCCTTTAGTATTTGACTATAAGCATTTCAAAACTTTGTTATCAGTAAACATGTCTAACATCTTGTTCGTCTTTAGTGGCGCCCGGTTGCTGCAGCCCATGGTGGGGTGTGGGCGGGCGGCGCAAAGGCGGGCAGGTGCGGTTTAGCGCCGCACAAACAGCAGCTCTCGAGCGCAGGTTCGGTGCCAGCAAGTACCTCAGCCCTGACGAGAGACGAGCGCTCGCCGCATCACTTAGACTTAGCGATAGACAGGTCAGTTATACTACTCAGCATGTGATAAATGTTGGGATCTTTAGTACATGCATGAAACAACACGAAAGACAATAATCATGAAAATGGCAATCGCATAGACGTAGAACCATAAATACCTTTTCTAACGTGTAATTTTTTGTTACTAACGGTTATATTAAAAGGAAGTCATCAGTTCAATCAAATACGTGTAAATTTGCCGTTTACAATACAAAAAATCGTTGTTAGGGGACGTCCTCGTTACTCGTTTACCACCTACCTAATATTTACATTCGATTAATTTAATGTTCAGGTGAAAACTTGGTTTCAAAATCGGCGGGCGAAGTGGCGTCGTTGTGCGCCGGATGCTGCGGACAGC
>NW_013530718.1:0-816 GCF_000836235.2 Papilio xuthus | reverse complement strand
GTCGCGGCGCCGCGAGTCACGCTCGCCGCTCCGCACCGCCACCACAAAACACTTTCTTTCGCATATGATATTGTAAAGTCTAGGATTGCACCAAAACCACAATAGTTTTCGTAGGTACGGCCAACACACGGATACTGCGGACAGCATTGTAACACGCTGCGTGCTTTCACTTCATATAAACTATGGACGGATTTGTATAAATGTAATTACAAAGGGCACAGGGCAGCAGGTGTGGGTCAGTGTCACCGTCTCACTGCGTTTGTTTATCCCGTGAACAGCCACCGGCTGCCGACTCCGTTCCTGCGGGCCGCAGCGCGCATGCGCGCACTCGCTCAATAACTTGCCCCTCTCAGCTGATTCACAGAGCAGATTTACATCTAGCTATAAATATTTTAATGAAAGTGGCGCACTTTATTGTGATAAAACGTAAACGAAATGATATGCACAAATGATTATATTAATCGGCACGATTTAAATTAGATTTCAATATAAATACTGATAAATACTACTTAACGAAGATCACATAAAATGTAATAATAGAACTGTCTTTTTGAAGAAGTAGATAATAAAAAAAAAGCAGACTAAAAGTATTCTTTACTTAGGTCATTTAAGATTAACGATCACAAAACCGTTACGAAATTATGTCAAACGTCATGTCTGAATATGAGGAGATAACGGATTTTGTCAAAGTATCGTCATCACTGGATCTGAAGTAAGTGTTGGGTACATTATCTGACGCAGTCAACGGAGCGGAGCATCATTGTCCAAAACTAACGGCATCGCACGCTTGGAGCAACATCACAAATAATTGAAATT
>NW_013530717.1:0-2280 GCF_000836235.2 Papilio xuthus | reverse complement strand
CTGATATAGATGTATGGAGGAGTACATACTGTTCCAACCCTAGTAGGGATAAGGAGTTGATAAAGATGGGCCGCGAACGAGAGCGAAAGCGTGCCCGTGGTCCCGTCCCGATGCGTTGGAGGAACAGAGGGGTTTAGTGGGTATGCCTCCGCTATGGAGGAGAATCCCACATAACTACCGCGTCCCCCCCGGGGCGCGGAGTATGCATAAAGCATTCCCCTCTGAAAAAAAGCAGTTGATAAAGATGATTTAGTTTTAATAGCATTAGTAAATATTAAAATTAACGTCAGTATATGTATAGACAAAAAGGAAAGTCATAAAATATTGTCTAGATATATTTCACAGTATCAAGTGCAATAGAATCACCGTACGAGCGTACTATATTAACGCTTCAATGAAAACTTCGGTGTCGAGTACACCACATTTTACCTGCGAAGAAAAATATCTCGAAGCAAAAAGTAAATAAAATATAGCGTGAATACTTGCACTAGGAATGCACAAAAGATATTTCAATACTCTACGAACTGTGCACTCTTGTTTAAATCTTTTTTTACAATACAATACCAGCTTTTCCTTTCGTTGGCAATTTAATATTTTACTAAAAATAAATTAATTGAACTTTGTCGGTGGCTCAGAGGTGAAAGCGCTTGTCTTGAAATCTGCAGATCCTAGGTTCCCGCCATGTAATGTTAGGGAGAAAATCCGAAAATGTGCCAGTGTTGACGCAACACTGGCCTTACTAAAATGTCGACGTTTATGTCCCCTCACTATTCATTATGACACTGAACTTTGTAACGAAAGCACGTCATTTTCGCCAAAGGATTCTAATTAATAATTTCTAAAAGTGCCAATGTATTTCTCGATTTAAATATATATATTTATCCGAAGTTCATACGGTGGAGGAAAATACGTGATGCCTATACATATCTCCGAAGAAATTTAAATGATGGTTGACTATGGCCTAGTCACCCCTTACTTAGGATGGCTCTGAGCCCCTCAGTGGGGACTATGCTGAAGATGAATTTATATGAAGCAGTTTTTATAATATCTTATTTGTAACTGGATTGATTAAAAGAATTGTAAAAGAAAAACGTAACAGTTTTTATTAAATCCTACAACTAGTTTTACTCCATACTATTTTATTTAAATTTATTGTGAAACCATTAGCATTAATAAAGGCCCGCCATGTTCGTTGGAAACTCGAAACAACTGCTTTTAATTATTTCTACATCGGAACATAATTTAGTGCTTTTATGCACTACATTGTACAACAAGAAACTAATTTCATAGCTTCCCTTTCATATAGAAAACAGAATATATATTTTTTTCATTAATACCGAATGTTCCATTTAATTATTTTAATCGCTAGCTTGCCACATTTTTCAAAAAAAAGAACTAGAATCTTATTTTACTACGAGACTGTCTTTTATTAGTTCTTACTAATATTATAAATGCGAATGTTTAGATGGTTGGATGTTTCTTTGAAAGTATCTCCAGAACTTCTGAAATAGTCTATAAAATTTGGCATTTATAGATAGTCTGGAAGAAACATAGGCTTATGTTATGTTTTTTTAACTCCGCGCAGACGTAGTCGCGGGGGACCGCTAGTATGTGAAACATTAGCTGCGATATCTTTACAGCTATAGCAATATCTACGTAACAACATCTACAAACTGCTTATATCATTATTCACAGAAACACATTAGGGAATGCTACATGCTCTAGTGATGTACCCGTAATTAACGAGATATCGATAAATTGGAAAGTTTTTTATTCAAGTGGGGTCCCGCTTCAAAGTCTGATCTTTTGATTTATATTTTAATCTATACTAATATTATAAACAGGAAAGATTTGATTGTTTTCTTGTTTGGTTGTTTGCATTGGCACCGAAGCTACTGAATCAACATCCAGGTGACATATTTGTTACTAGATTTTTTCTCATTCCGCGGACGAAGTCGCGGGCCTATGCTAGTACAGTATAGTAGTACTATTACATTATTTGTTTCCCTATTTTGTTTGTATAAGAGCTTATTTACTATACTCTATCACATAGTTCTAGAAAAAATATATGACTTTTCATTTCTATCGATAAAATATTGTGTCGCTTAACATCCCTTGTAATGTTTTGCTTTACTTAATGTACCCAAGGTGGTTGTGGGGAATGAAGACATTATGTTATAGGTAAAATTGACTGTAAGCTAGCAGTAGTCATCTACGACAAGAAAATTCAAAGGTGTTATAATATAGTTAAATTGCAGTTGCGAAAAACTTACAAAGACA
>NW_013530716.1:3756-3948 GCF_000836235.2 Papilio xuthus | reverse complement strand
CAATTCGAATGCTAGTCGTCTTAAACGACTTCGAGCTGGCAAATTCGAACTTCCACGTAAGGCCAGGGCGTACACTTGTTCAAAACTATTGAGCTGGGAGCGCAGTAATAAGGAGGCGTTCTGTTTCTTTAGCGCCTGTAGCAGTAAATTATGTTCTTGAATGAGAAAGAAGGCTTCGACCTTGACATTTAC
>NW_013530716.1:2421-3579 GCF_000836235.2 Papilio xuthus | reverse complement strand
TCCAATAAAATACCATCTCAGGTTTACGTTCGCGAGCTTCTAAGATGTATGTTGCAAACTGCGCTGCGACTAGGGCAGCTTGCAACTCTAGCCTTGGGATAGACTGGGCCTTAACAGGAGCTAACCTAACCTTACCTCCGATTAGACTAAGCGCTACACTTCCGTCAGTATATTCGAATCACAAATAAGAAACGCAAGCGTAAGCCAACGCCAGATGAAAACGATTGAAAAAGCAGCTGATCCATTCGGAGCTAAGGGTTATAGGTAGTTTGGAGTCCCAGTCGATACCCAGTTTCCAGGTTCGTTGAAAAATAACGCGACCTTTAACCACTATAGATGTTAAGAAACGGAGTGGTTGATATGCGCGCATTAAGAACGCTAAAACAGAGCGTTTACAAAGTTTCTTTAGAGGAGTACTTAAAGTACTGGAATGAGCTAAAACATAGCTATTGGGTACGAAACCAATATCGGGCTTCAATAAAGGTCCGGTTTGAAACTTACCGGAGGGAAGCCGACAAATATTTACAGCATCTCGATCATCGCGAGAAAAATATGTTTTGTTGGAAATACCTATTGAATGACGAAGTTGATCATCAAGGGACTGGGATGATTCAGTGATAATACAATGATTGATTACATCTGACGAATTAGCATTGCCCTTTAAAGACCCGTAAAGAACCCAGCCTAAGGAAGTCTGAACCGCTATGGGCTGACGGCGGGATCCTCGACGGATACATTGAGGAATGGTGATTTCCCAATTGTCGATACCTATGAGTAAAATAGGGACAGCGTCTTCGTAACAGATAACGTCAGCTAAATCTGCGAGAAAACTTATACGTTCTACCTCTTCTTTTGGAATAGTTTGACGCTGTAGATTAAGATTTGGAATAGATCTAACATTCTTTAAATCAAAATATTTTGTAGAGAACTGACCTTTAACGCGAAGGTCTATAAAACTAACATCGGTTTCGGTGGACATACCGCTCACACCGTCTACACGAATACGGCTTTTTCTACCTACTATTCCTAACCTTTCGGCAACTGAAGCGTCAAGAAGTGAGGCGGTAGAACCGTCGTCGAGCAAGGCGAACGTGTTAAAAGAACCGTTAGGGCCCGACAAAGTAACAGGAATAACTTTTAGAAGTGGTCGGTTCGCGG
>NW_013530716.1:0-1460 GCF_000836235.2 Papilio xuthus | reverse complement strand
ATTTAATCTTGCTAGATTTTCAGATGAGGAGAAAAAGGTACACGTATCATCGTAACTACGTTTGAAAATAAGCCACTCCGTAGGGCGACCATCAAATAATGGAAGTGCACTAACCTTTTGATTACTTGCCCTGGTTGCCGCGGCAGCCGCCACTTGAGCAACGGCCTCAGCAAGATGTAAAGTGTCGGTTATATAATTTTTATTTAAATTGTTACAAGCATCAGTGAGGTGAGTGCCTAAGAACGTGTGGTGTGGCATGTGTGAGGAAGTCGTTGCCGTTGGCGCAGGCTGCGTGACGGGCGCATCTGCAGGAAGGCTACGACCAAGGAGCCGCACGGGAGTTGCCGCTAAAGGGTGCTGGCCAAGACTGGCGCCCAGACCAGCGCTAAAGAAGACCCCGGCCTGAGGCGGCGCCGACGTGACGCCTACCTCTTGGAAGGCGGGGTAAGGGCCTGGAGGCGAGGAGGCCCCTGCCTGAGGTAGCGCCGATGTGACGCCTACCTCTTGGAGCCCGCAGCTATTATTGCTCAAGAGCCCTCACAACCTGCATCCTTTTCTTCAGCGCCATCTCACATTCAGAAAAGCACCACTGCGCCGTTATTGCCCCGTGTTATTGAGCGCGGCGACATCGGCCTTTCACATAGAGCAACGACATCAGGTATCCCCTATGTCTTCCAAGCGGGAGATGCCATGCAGGCACATCCGCAGGCATGGGGTCCATACGATACCAACGTCGCTGCGCCTCCAGGCCCTCTTCCCGCCTTCCAAGAGGTAGGCGTCACATCGGCGCTACCTCAGGCAGGGGCCTCCTCGCCTCCAGGCCCTTACCCCGCCATCCAAGAGGTAGGCGTCACGTCGGCGCCCCCTCAGGCCGGGGTCTTCTTTAGCGCTGGTCTGGGCGCCAGTCTTGGCCAGCGCCCTTTAGCGGCACCTCCCGTGCGGCTCCTTGGTCGTAGCCTTCCTGCAGATGCGCCCGTCACGCAGCCTGCGGCAACGACCTCCTCACACATCCCACTTCTGACACCAAATAAAGACGACCGAATATGTAAGGATGGAAGAGCGTTAGGATTAAGATGAATTTTGGAATATTATGTTATATAATAAAAAGATAAAATGAAAATATTAAATAGAATTATTAGAGAAAGGAGAAAAGCACGCACTGTTACAAGAATATATTTACAACAACTGATGGTTTTAAAAATAAAGAAAAAGGAAGAAAAAACATATACAGTTCTAAATTCAAAAATAACAATTAAGAATAAAAAAGTGTAAAAAGTTCCGTATCTGTCGGCAACAGTTATGGTAAGAGTACACAAATTTGTAGACATGCAGACGTATTTGTGAAAGAAGGTGGTAAAGTATATTTTTCCCAATTGAATGAAGTATCGTGGAATAATTCAGAATTCCACTGCATGACGACGGAAGGAAGAAGAATTTGTCTAATAGTATATCTTATTAAA
>NW_013530715.1:0-589 GCF_000836235.2 Papilio xuthus | reverse complement strand
GATGTACGAGTAAACTTATCAAGACAGAATGCTAAATACTAACCGTGGGTTTCTGAAACCAAAATCTCTGTTTTATCAATAATAATGATAGGGATAACGATATATTTTGTACAGAGATTTTGTTTTTTTTTATATATCAGAAGGTGGCAAACGAGTGAGCTCCCACCTGAAATCGCTGAAATAGCGAAGTGACCGTTGCCCATAGACATAGGCAATTGCATATGCGTTGCCTACCTTTAATCGACGGAGGAGAGGATGCACAGAAAGAAAATATCTTCCCTTTCCATCTCATCCGGAAAGTCCACTTCCACTTCCCATCCTTTCCTTATAAGAAAAAGGGTGGGAAGGGAAAGAGGACTAAATTAGGCCTCCGGGACGCACACTTATCAGAAGAAACACGGAATTGCTTCCACTTCTCGCCTGTCTTCTGTGTGGTCGTGGTATTTCACCGGGCGAGCCGGGCCAATTCGTGCGAAGATGTTAAAGCGGGCTCTACCACTGTTAAAAACACTGTTTGGTCAAATGGTAAAATTTAACAATTCGGCTCTTTAGTATCTTTTTAGTTTATCTTACTTTGTTTTTAAGTCAC
>NW_013530714.1:0-854 GCF_000836235.2 Papilio xuthus | reverse complement strand
TTATTTTGCCAAATTAACAGGGTAGGTTGACATCACCTACCTACATTAACAATAATACATTACAACAAGAACAAGTTTTTAATAACAATTTGCACCTCACAGAATGCTGTCATTATAAATATTATGTTTCAAAATGCTTGTTTTACTGACCATACATATTTCTTTCGATTTGAAAGCTACAATAAAAAGTCATTCAATACTTCTAAAGCACGCTGAGATTACTAAGATTGTGTGTTACAAAGGAGTGTGTGTTTACGCTTCATATAATTAACATATTAATATAAATATGAATATATAATTACAGTTTTAGCAGGCTGCACTGTGGGGGCGGTGTGGTGAGGCTCGTCAGCCGCGTCCAGCAGACAGGCCTCCCGCTCCGGCGGCACGAAGCCCCGCCGCCGCCGCGCACCCCCCGCACCACCCCCCGCACCACTCGCCGCGCGCGCCTCCGCCGCCGCCGCATCGCGCTCCGCACGCACACGCTCCTCCTCCTCCCTACACCACGCACCATACACTCACCTACACACTGACAATTACTGACTAACTTAAGCAAGCAACCTGAGCATTAACATCTTCGCACGACTTGGCCCGGCTCGCCCGGTGAAATACCAAGACCACACAGAAGAAAGGCATCAAGTGGAAGCAATTCCGCATACTGTCTGATGAGTGTGTGTTCCAGAGGCCTAATTTTAGTACTCTTTCCCTTCCCACATTTTACAAAATTAATTGAGATTAGTTATCTACAACAGACAGAGGAAGGGATACACAGAAAGAGAATTACTTCACATCCTGTACACTCTCCCCTGCTAAATTCTTTCCCATGTAAACCTCGGTAAGAATAAAAAGTCATTCCC
>NW_013530713.1:0-1073 GCF_000836235.2 Papilio xuthus | reverse complement strand
AAATTTAAAATTTCTGCTAAAATTTTTCTAAGTCCAAAGGACTTGTAAAATTTTCATCAATGACTGATACTAATTGGGCAATAGCCCCGTCCAGAAAATTTTAAAACTTATTCTAACTTAATCTAGTACTGAGGGGCAACAACCCGCTCAGTATTACTATTACTAAATTTAATCTAATTTTTGGGGCAATAGCCCCGTCACTTACTTACTAACTTACAACTAATATTGCCGGCAATATGCTCGGTCAATATGTCAGTCGGACAACTTCGACTTGACTAGTTAAAATTCCTTACTGTTCCAAGCTCTAAGAGTTTTCCCAGCACTGAAATAATAATTAAAATAAAAAATAAAAATAAAAATAAAAAATAAAAATAAAATAAAATAATAAAATAAAATTAAAACTTTAAAATTAATTAATTAATAAATTCGGATTCAAAAGTATAACCAATATTTAGATTAAAATTTAAATTCAAAAAATTTTCTTAAAATTTCAAAATTAAATTCAAAAATCCAATAAATCCAAAATTACTCGGAAATTCGGCGGACCAACTTCCCGGACAATCACAGATCAAGAACTTAAAATTTAAAATCAAAATTCCAAAACAAAATAAAATATTAAAAATACAAAAAATAAATTCAAAATCCGATTAAAATTCAATTCCAAATTTAAAGTTAAAATAGTTGAAAATAAAACTTTTCAAAAATTTACAACTCCAAAATTAAAATAATAATAATAAAAAATAATAATATACTAAAATATATAATAATACAAAGTACAAATACAATACAATTCACTTATTGTCTAGGTTTAAAACTCTTAGAACTATATCACAGTTAATCTAGTTTCAAAATAATACTAATATTAAAACAATAAAACAAAGTTAAAAAGTAATAACAACATATAAAAACACTAAGACGAAACAATAATAAAGTCGTCAAGTCGATAGATAACGATAACCTATAAAACTACTGCCCTACTTCTCCACGCCCGGATGTTATGATTGTATATTAATGGGCGTGGGAAAAGTCTTGGCGCCGGCGTCGGGGCAATTAAGCGCCGGCGGCAATTAACG
>NW_013530712.1:0-531 GCF_000836235.2 Papilio xuthus | reverse complement strand
TTGGAACAAACTGTTTGGCACAAGTTCAGTTACCAGAGAGAAAACAGATTTGGCTCTCAGACAACTAGCTCCTACTGAACCACGGAGCACAACATGCATTATACTAGAAAAAGATATTGTGTAAGCTACTAAAATGACATTTTCTTAATAAATATTAGATAACTTTTTAGGTTTGTTAAAATTTTAATCTCTGAATCAAGACAAAAACCAATACATTCAAAAATTTTAATGCTTTACAGTCAAAAGAACAATAATTTTATTGATATATAAACACGGCTAAACACTCACGTATATACGTCCGGTGTCGCGGACGCGGCCCGAAATAATACCAGTGCCACTCATCCTGATGAAGGGCCCCCGATGGGCTCGAAACTAGTCGGTGCCGCCACCGGACGTATATACGTGAGTGTTTAGCCGTGTTTATATATCAGTTTAATATAATGTCTCACGAAAGTTTGAATAATTTAATAATTTTATTGTTATACACTGTACACAATGTTTGCAGGTTGCATAATGAACTTGGTAATGGCT
>NW_013530711.1:349-543 GCF_000836235.2 Papilio xuthus | reverse complement strand
CGGAACCCTAGGAGGTGATGTGGATTCTGTGCTTTCGGACCTTTTTGTAATTAAAAATAAATTTGGAGCCATTGGTTTGGAGCTTAATTTTAGCAAGTGCGAACTTTTTCTAAATAACTGCGACTTAAATTTAAATGACGTTCAACAAAAATTTAATATTTTGGCTCCAAATATTAAAATAGTTAACAGTAATT
>NW_013530711.1:0-194 GCF_000836235.2 Papilio xuthus | reverse complement strand
TTTTGGTTCCAAAATTTACGTATGTGCTCCGTTGCTGCTCCTTTTGGAAATCCGCAGATCTTTTATCAAATGTAGACGACTTAATCAAAATTAACTTAGAATCTATTCTTAATATACAGCTGAACGAGGAATCTTGGACCCAAGCATCCCTACCCATCCGTTATGGTGGTTTAGGGATCCGCAAAATTTCTAGT
>NW_013530710.1:0-1347 GCF_000836235.2 Papilio xuthus | reverse complement strand
TATATATATATATATATATATATATATAAACAAAAACTTACGTAACTAAAAAGTTTTAACATCAAATTCTGTATCTCATATTTTTATAGAACCATTAATGGTAGCAAAAACTCTACGACTTTATAGTAATGATGCAAAACATGAGCGAATAATATAAGCTTTAAGTATAATCATTACAAAATACAGTCGAGGAGTTTTATTCCCTACCCATTTCAATGAAATTTCAAGATGCAATGAAATCGAAAAATTTTCATGTTAAAATACACTGGTGTTAAATTATGGTTTTGGTAATTACATAAGATAGGTTTTCATAAATGGGTAGCAAATTTAATTCTTTGAATATACAAACGTCCTAGGAATTATGATCTCAAAGGAACTTGACAATGTTACGGAGTGGAGCCTCATGGGAGCTTGTTAATAAGAGCTTTGCCTTTATCCTCTTTTAGCCAATGAATAGGTTTGTAGGTAAACCATGTTAATATAACTAGACGGATTATATTATGCTATGTTATTAATGAAAGTTTTGAGAGGATGCATAGAAAGGGAAAATATTTTTTCTTTCTGTGGATCATCTGGTATATGCATTTGCCTATGGGAAACGGTCACTTCACTATTTCAGCGATTTCAGGTGGCCGTTCGTTCGTTTGCCACTTTATCATCTAAAAAAGTATTTGATAAAATATAATACGAAAATTTATTATTTTGTACAAAAACTCCAATGACGCTTTTATTTATTTATTTATTTATTTATTTGGTTTGTCAACAAAAGTACATGAGTTCTTATATACATTTTTGGCACTATTACTAAAGGTTTTAGGAAACATGTAATTTCACTTACAGACAAACACAGCATGTATAAAGTATTGGTTGCTTTTCCCGCAAAATCGCGAAATAGTTGGAGCTGATTAAAGTTAAAATAATAATTATCCGAAATAAAACTGCTAAGCTAACCTGACACCTCTTGCAGGCAATAATATGTGCTCTTATTATTGAGGATATTTTTTAGCTTTAGATATATGGCCTTATAATATAGTAATGGTGCACCTACGTGTGCCGTACCGCACGGGGCGAGCGCGAGCGACCGGTCCGGACACCTGCCGCGGGCACACGCCATGTAACCACATCGCACACTTTGCTATAAATCACCGCAATATTTATTATTAAATAAATAAATTTTAATTATGCTAAACTTTTAAACATAGCCAAGTATATGTATATAGTAGTTGAATAGTAAAGTTTTTTTTATTTTTTTTTTCATTTTTATTTATGGATAGATATTGTTGTTTAGAATTTATAGTATATGCTACAGATAATGTAGGAATGAGTCATAAATTCTATCATTGTTTT
>NW_013530709.1:0-536 GCF_000836235.2 Papilio xuthus | reverse complement strand
CAATTTAAAATTTCGTTTAAAAACCTATATCTATATACACTTTAAAACCAATAAAATAAAATCCAGTAATACAAATTTAAAATTCTAGACTAGTGCAATAAGGCAGGTTAAAAACAATAAAATCCAATAATACAATAAATTTAAAATTCTAACACTAGTGCAAAAAGGCAGTTAAAAACAATAAATACTTACAACTACGAATGTGATACAATAAATTAAATCTTATTTCTATTTATGGCTAAGAGGGCCGACGCTTTACAGTACTCTAAAAATCTATCTCTTGTCTTTTTATTTTGGATCAAACTGCTGATCGTGTCAATATTAATTTTACTGTCTAACTCTATTTCAGCGCCGGCCCTCATCGCACCAGATACCGGGCACTCAGTGAGAAGATGCAGCACGGACTCCTCGGTACCCGGATCGCAAATGCACGAGGGGCTCCCCTTGCAGTGAAACCTGCACAAGTACGAAGAGAACCCCCCGTGCCCAGTGAAAACTTGGGTAAGTACCCGATCCGGGTCAATTTTCCTAATAAC
>NW_013530708.1:0-963 GCF_000836235.2 Papilio xuthus | reverse complement strand
TTATTGCTATGAAGATTGCTGAAGATGAATATATTGCTATGAAGATTTTTTTTCGGGGTCTTAATATATTTCATTAAGATATTAAAATTGTTTCATATGTTTTCAGTTTTATAACAGGTATGCTGACACTCACAATTTTTATAAAATCACATGTTATAATAGAAAATATTTTCGCTTTTTCGATGTTTTTTTATGGTATTAAAAATGTTCCAAACCTAACCTTTCCAGTTTGCTTTTGGTGTTTTATTACATGTTATAAACCTAGCTTTACTTATGCTGCGCTTTTCTATTGTTCCAAACTTAACTTACCCTATGTAGTTTACTTGGTTTTTTTTTCAACTTAAGTTACGACTCCAAAAAAAAAACTTCCAAAACAGTGTAAGAATATTCCCTATCGTTTAAGACATATGTAATGGAAATTTGGCTTGATTCGGTTTTATAAAGCATTACCTTTTATGTTATTTAGAACTTCTATACAATTTCAAAGCGAACTTTCATTTCACTAAGTAATTACGAATATAAAACATTTAGCAACATTTTAACGTAAATATGGAATAAGATTTATTTACGTACATAAAATATCAAGTATAGTCATTGATACTTTATTTGATATGTAGTGAGATAGAATAATAGTCAAAACAACAAAAAATACAAAATATAATACTAAAAAACACAATGTAATTACCACATGGTTCTTGGAAATCTTCTCAGAAGAAAACATCAGCTTTCTAACTCTCAAAATTATAATACACTTAATCCCACAATTCACACTGAAACTACAATATTCTTACCAAATAAGGTTAGATTTTAAATATAATAATATCATAAAAAATTTCGTTTGTTATATGAGAGAATGAAAGTTTAATGGCGGACGGCGGAGGACATCGTTGTCGGGTGCGGGGGGGGTGTTTTCATGATGAATACAAATAAATTGTAAATTTTAAATTACATACTTCAAATAAC
>NW_013530707.1:841-1035 GCF_000836235.2 Papilio xuthus | reverse complement strand
TGTTATGTAAATACTTGTTAAGTTCGTGTTGTAAGTCGGCTTGGTGAGGTAGGCAATCACGGTAGGAATTTAGCATGCCTAAGAAACGTCGTAGCTCGATGATGGTTTTCGGCTTGGGGTATGTAGATATGGCATCTGTACGTTCTTGAGGAGGTCTTATTCCCTCTGCTGTAACTTCGTAGCCCAGGAAGTCG
>NW_013530707.1:0-590 GCF_000836235.2 Papilio xuthus | reverse complement strand
GTCTTCTTTGCGTCTTCTTTATTTATGGGTATCCAGTAATATGCAGTCTTGATATCGATTTTGGAGAATAATTTCATGTCTTTCAGCTGATACGTGAAGTCTTGAATGCGAGGTATAGGGTATCGGTCTGGTTGTGTAACCGCGTTAAGGCGTCTGTAATCTCCGCAAATTCGTATTCCTCCATCTTTTTTCTTAACAACATGGAGCGGGCTCGCCCAAGGACTCTTCGATGGCTGGCATATACCCATCTCCATCATGCGCTCGAATTCTTCTTTGGCCGCTTTGTATTTGTCGGGCGGCAGGGGGCGCGCGCGTGCAAACAACGGTGGGCCGGTTGTTTCGATGTAATGAACTACGTTGTGTTTCGGTGGCTGCTTCAGTGACATGGGCCGAAGTACGTTAGGATAAGTCTTCAATATGCCATGGTAATCTTGACTGGAATTGATAAGGTGGATGGCTTCGGAAGGTGTAGAAATCTCGATGGCATTTATCGATAGTTCTGTCACTATATCGACTAACTTTTTTTTATGCAGGTCCACAAGCAGTTGAAAATGGCGAAGAAAGTCAGCTCCTAATATTGAAGTCTTCAC
>NW_013530706.1:0-806 GCF_000836235.2 Papilio xuthus | reverse complement strand
GCGCTGCGAGCGCGCGGCGAGCACACCAGCGTGTCCGACGAGTCGCTCACCACACTCACCACACTGCTGCCCGCGCTGCGCTCCTGTGTATAATGTTACAGTTCCAGGCCAGTCCGAGTAAACAGACTCTAATTCTATGTAGTAGTATGCACTTAAGCGACTTGAACAGCTTTTCAGAGCTTTGCTTGCTAGAAATCGGAGTCTGGCATGAAAATCTCCTAGAAAGTTTATAAGGGAATCGATAAAATTTCTACTAGATTTGAGCAACTATCGGGCGTAAAGTACACTGACAAATCTCGTACAAGATAAAAGTCGTTACAAATACTTTCTCGCCAATTTTCGTGGTCTCCCGAACAGAATTATAGCCCTATTGGACGTTTCATCTCGGAGTCCCGATGACCTGTCCATCGATCTATTATTTTTACCTTCTTCCCTTTCTTCTGCGCCGCATTATTATCATCGAGCGCTTCCTTGTCATCTGGATTAACGTCCCGCGTGTCTCCCATCTGCCTCTCGAACATGTTCGGACAAACGGCCTGAAAAAACAAGTATATTCCAGTCCAAGCTATCTCCATGTTACCACACTCAAAAATATTCATCTTATATTATGTTAAATCTTTCTCTTGTATATTGCAAGAAGCCTACCGCGTCCAGTCCGTCCCTCAGGAAGTGCGCGTCGCCCAGCAAGTGCGCAGACTTGGTCATCTTCTTGGCTCTTTCGCTGTCTGTGAGCTTGGCGTGCGTGCTCTGCGCCTTCTTGGCGGGCACGGGCGCGCGCGTCTCGCTGCGCTCAGACTCCGGCTCCG
>NW_013530705.1:0-895 GCF_000836235.2 Papilio xuthus | reverse complement strand
CGGCAGTAACCCGAGAAACGTTCGCGCGGGCCGTGTACAGTGCGTCACCCGTGCTATCGTCTGCAAAGCAATGTATGTTGCTAATTTTCAGCATATCATTGATATGCAGAAGAAACAGGGTTGGCGACAGTACACAGCCTTGTGGGACACCAGCGTTAATTGGTTTGGGGTCAGAGCATGCGCCGTCGACAACCACCTTGATGCTCCGACCCTCCAAAAAGCTGGAAATCCATTCGCAGAGTTTCTCGGGTAGCCCGTAGGAAGGCAACTTCGACAGAAGTGCTTTATGCCACACCCGATCAAAGGCTTTAGCTACGTCCAGACTAACCGCCAGGGCCTCCCCCTTGCCCTCGATTGCCTCCGACCATCGATGCGTGAGATACGCAAGAAGATCACCAGCTGAGCGGCGTTGACGGAAGCCGTACTGACGATCACTAATCAGCTGGTGCTCCTCAAGGTATCTCATAAGCTGGCAATTGATGGTCGTTTCCATGACTTTCGAGAACAAGGGAGTGATGTTTGATTGATTATTTTATATTCGCTATTTTAATACACTACTTACACGATTAGTGTCTGTGTGTGCGTGTTTAAAAACAGAGAAGGGTTGCATTTTGGTAACTTACGTATCACAGCTTAAAATTAAGAGAAAAAAGTAGAAACATAGTAATATATTTTTATCACTGTAATGCTGTAGTGGGAAGCATAATGTCAATAAAAATGACATAAGATTCAATGTTGCCAAAGCTCTGCGAATTTTTCTTCTGCGGGTAGAAAAAAATATTAAAAGGATCATATAGTTTTAACTTTACCCTATTTAACAAGCTCCCTAATTTACAAAATTATTTTTTTCAGACGCTAAATGGCTGATAAACTAAAAGAAATTGAAATCGATAAA
>NW_013530704.1:1652-11492 GCF_000836235.2 Papilio xuthus | reverse complement strand
TATATTTCAATATAAATAATTTCAGTATGAACACAGTATAACGAAGTTTGAATTGATAAATCGTCTGTGCCCCCTTAATCAAATTTAAAAGTAAACAATTGTCAGAATGTTTTTCTTACACAATGATAAGTAAAAACCACATATAGATAGATGTACTCTTCTTATCATCATCATCAGCTCACTATATGTCCCCACCGAGGAACTCGGAGCTTATCCTAAGTTAGTGACTAGGTCATAGTCAATCGTGCAGAAGCCCAGTGCAAAGGTTTCCGGTGCGTTCGTTCGGAGATCCCGGGACCCTCGCAGTCGTAATTGAGATTGGCCACCGAGGGGGTTTTAGTGAGTAAGAATCTCACATAACCCTGTCTTTCCCCCAAAAGGCAGGGTATCTTACGAAGATTCCCCCCCCACCCGATACAAAAAAAGGTCATAGTCAATACTGGCCCAGTACGGTTTGACTTAACACACTTTGAATTTCTTCACAGATATGTGTATGTTGCATCACGATGTTTTATCATGTCATATCATGTATCAAATATATATATCTAGATTACTAGAAACCGTATATGTAATTAGAAACTTATAGGTGGTCGGTTTGTACATAAGGTAGAGATAGTGAATGCCGCCTGTTTGTAATTTGCTTGGGCAAATATACACACTAGCGATTGCCCGCAACTTCGTCAACACCAATGCCTTTAATGCCCGCACTTATAACCTACGTTCCAATGAAAGACAAAATAGGTCCAGATTCTCCAGGTAGGTCATCCATCCAGGTTTTAAAGGTACGCGTCCATTGTCCCTAGCAAATCCGTTTAATTCGTACGTGCGGTGTAGGCCAATGGACGCCTAGCTTAACCCGAACAAACACGGTATACGGACAGACAGACAAAAATCAAAAAATGTTTTTTTCATTATAGTATTATGGATTTCTACGATAAAACTATGTTCTTCAATTCTGATACATTAGCTCAGTTATATCTAACTAATATTACTTAAATGAGAATGTTTTGATGGAGGGATGTTTGTTTAAAAGTACCTTCGGAACATAGTCTGCAAGAACACATAGACTAATTATTATGTTTTTTTTTAATTCCGCGCGGATGGAGTCATGGGCGACAGCTACTTATCTGATATATTAAATTCTCGTGTCACAATTTTCTTTCCCATACTCCTCCGAAACGGCTTGACCGATTCTCATGAAAGTTTGTGAGCATATTGAATAGGTCTTAGAATCGGCCAACATCTATTTTTAATACCGCGCGGACGGAGTCGCGGGCGACAGCTAGTTAAACATATAGTTACTAAAGTTGATATGAACTCGGCTTTACGAAGCAGGTGTAAGATCACCTGGGCAAGTTCAAAATTCCATTGATGCGTCCTTTGGAACCTGTTGGTTACAAAAAAGGTCTAGACACCTGTGCAGGACCAAGATCCGGTCCTGTTGTATTTAAGGCTACTACGCAAATAGTCGTAACCCAAAAAATTTAATTTTTCAAAAGAGACATATTGTGCTAAATGTATTATAAAAATGTATTTTTTTTCTCTTTGTATTTAGGCACCAAACGTCATCAGCTCACTATACGTCCTCACCGAGGGCGCCTACCCGAAGTCACGAGTGACTTAACATGAATTTAATTAATGCAAGGGAAAGGAATTGGCTACTAAACCCATGGCAACTTAGTTCAGGAGACAAGGTTTCAACCAAACCAACAACCAAGGTTTTAACAGTGGTAGAGCCCGCTTTAACATCTTCGCACGAATCGGCCCGGCTCGCCCGGTGAATTACCACGACCACACAGAAGACAGGCGTGAAGTGGAAGCAATTCCGCGTTTCGTCTGATGAGTGTGCGTCCCGGAGGCCGCATTTAGTCCTCTTTCCCTTCCCACCCTTTTTCTTATAAGGAAAGGATGGGAAGTGGAAGTGGACTTTCCGAATGAGAGGATGCATGGAAAGGGAAAATATTTCTGTGCATCCTCTTCTCCGTCGATTAAAGTTAGGCAACGCATATGCAATTGCGTATGTCTATGGGCAACTGTCACTTCGCTATTTTAGCGATTTCAAGTGGCCGCTCGCTCGTTTGTCACCTTATGATATATAAAAACTATATTTACTAGCTGTCGCCCCCAACTCCATCCGCATGGAATTAAAAAAATGTAATTAGTAGCCTATGTGTTCCTTCCGATTATGTTCTACATCTATGCCAAATTTTAGCGAGATCCATACAGCCGTTCTGGAGATACCTTCAAACAAACATCTATCTATTCAAACATTCGCATTTATATAATATACTAGCGGACCCGACAGACGTTGTCCTGTCTACACGTCTTTAATTTGAATAAATTAATATGAAGTTAATATTTGATGAAAATTGTGAATCTAAACCATTCCCAGATCCCCTTGAACACACAAAAAAAATTTCATCAAAATCGGTCCAGTCGTTTGAGAGAAGTTCAGAGACATACACACTCACAGAAGAATTATATATATAAAGATAGTATAGTATGTTAAGATTTTACGACAATGGATTAGTAGAAGACTAAATTCTATTCAAATTTTTTAAACGTTCGTAAAATCATATTAAACTATGAATCCAAGAAAATAAAGATCTTGTTTTTAGTATAGTTCAAAAAGCATGAAGTTAAATTTTGCACAAAAAAGCAGTTATGACAATATACATGGGATCCCTTTATTAACTGAACCTGTACTTATAATATTAGGTTTACAAACTTGTCATTATATTTGATGAATGTACGTCGAAAGATATTTTTTAAAGGACGAGATAATTCAAGATGCAATAAAGACTGGCTGGTTTTGTCTACTAATATAAAATAAAAAGAAATTAATACTTTTTTCTTACTGGCTGATACTCGCGAGTTCTTTTTCTTTTTTTTCTCTTATATTTCTTTTCTTTATTGAATTTCACCAGTATACATGAGCTATCTTTCATTAAAAGTCGCGTCAAAATCGTTCTAACCGTTCCGGAAATTACCCTGAACAAACGTGTACTTAGGGACGGAACATTTTTTATTTATACATTTTTTAAAAATGTTTTTCGTTATAACGCAAATGTGTACATCTTGTCATGTATGCATGAAATGTGACATTCGTATTACATGCAGACAGACCATCTTTATCGGCATTTTTATATATATGTTTCCACTTCAAAAACTCCATATAAAAGCTTTGTTAACTGTTTTTTTTAATAGATAACCTATCTCCGGTAGTTCAGGCATCCAGCCAGTGTGAAAATAAAAAAAAATAATCGTTTAGAAACGGCTGATTGACTACTGAACTTTGCTTGCATAACTTTATCTTTTGAAATGATAAAAAACATTCACCGGAAAGAAAAAAAAAGATAAAATGAATATTTTTTACTCTGTGCAATATCTTTGTAAGTGCAGACAGGAGGTGCAAAGTCTGTGGCGATAATTTTCACTATTGACATGTCTATTTTTGTATCTCTCGCAACAGAACTGATATTGAATTGTAGGTTATAAAATTATTCAGTGGAAACTACACTTAACTCAGTTCAGTTCACTTAGTTCTACACTACAAGTGATCTTCTAGTAAGCAAACGTCTCTGAGTTTAGTGCAGTTTCCACTATTAATTTTACAATGTATAATATCAGTTGCTCTTATTAAATGAATACTAAAGGGCCCCTTTGTAAATGCCGTTTCTGAGTGTGGTCGTTTTGCCGAATGATGGTTTAAATTTACAGTTTCTATATCTATATCAAACTTCAGCACGACGGCAGCCGTTCTGGAGATACCTTCTAAGAAACATCCATACATACATCCAAATATTAGCATTTATAACATTACTAGTTGTCGCCTGCGACTCCGTCCGCGCGGAATTAAAAAAAAAACTTAATTACTTTAGCCAAATTTCATCAAGATCAGTCGAGCCATTCCGGAGACACATTCGCATTTATAATATTAGTAAGATTAAGATGTAATCGTTCACAATGACTTCTATAATAATATTTTCATAAAAAAAAATATCCTAGAATGTACGAGAACATCGTAAATGTCTTGACGTTCCCATAATTAACTTAAAACTTCAACCTTTTTGCCTGTTTATACCCACGGTGTTTTTTTGTCTGTACCTAATTGGAAAATAAAATTAAGTTCACAATTGCATGTATGGCAACATTGTAGTTGTATATTTAATCTGCGTACTTCGGAACGGTCATTATTTCCTTCTGTAAACTACGAATTAAGTAAATAAAATAACAAGTATGATTATTAGCATGCCGGAGAAGAATACGAATGCAATAATACCTCACTCAGGGCCGGTGTTAGAGTGGGGACAGTCGGGCGACCGCCCAGGGCGCTGGACAGAAAGGGGCGCCACATGTCTGCGAATTACAATCTCACGTAACCTTATTAACCCCCCAATGACATGGTAAGATAAAGAGGGAGACATAGAAATCTCGCCCAGGACGCTAGCCGTTAGCTAGCTAGAGCTGTAGTCGTTACTGACCTCACTCTAAATCAGTGGTCCCCAAACTTATATTGTCTACTGCCCACTTTCAGAATAAATATTTTTATAGCACCCCATATTTTCACATATTTAAAAACCAATATAACTTCAAATTAAATTAATTAATTATTGTGACCTATATATGTATATTAACAGAGAATTCTAAAGGAAACTTTTACTATAACCCGCAACTTGAGACCTGCAGCGCCCACAAGGGGGCGTTATCGCCCACTTTGGTAAAGACTGCTCTAAATAATTGTTTAGTAGGTCTGTAGAAGCTGGGTGCAAAGGACCAAGCTGGGCGTTTGAGTTCCGAACGAAGATCCCGCCTCCCCTCGTTAGCGCCGGTCGCGACTGCAGTGGGGTTTTAGTCGATGCAAGCCCGATATAACCAACCTCGTCCTTTCAAAGTTGGTATTACAAGGCTCAATGGTAGGAAATGATAAATGTTACTCTAGTAATCTGTACGGCGAAAATAAATCAATAAAATGGTAATAATCTGGTATGGTTGAAAACGCTTCCTATTTAATTATATAAATAATTCAACCCAAAATGAATTCCGTTAAATCAACATACAATACAATCAAGAACAATATAAACAATCTTTTGTTCAATTAAAATTATCATATTATTCTTTAAATGAGTCGAACTTTAATTAGTTTACATGCATCAATAATTAAATTTATATAAAATCGCAAAAACAAACAGCAGAAAATTTAAAAAGAAATTTAAATTGTAAAACCTATTGAGAAATTATAAAGTTGAAATTTAAAGAACAAAGGCTTTTCAAGTGAAACATTTGATTACATATTTGTTCCAGATAAACTCAAAAACTACAATGTTCAACTATTAAACTACCAGCTAACTATCTCTCCTAATTACATCACAAAGTAACATTTCTTATTTGTGTATCTCTTTACACAAGCAAAGTCAGGGTGCATTGTTGTTACAAAAAATTATATTACTTTACAAATAATGCAAGGAATCTTTTATTAAGAATTATGACCAAATTTCAACCAATGGTTGATCACTAGTTTATAGTAAATATGCTATTAAATAGTTAGCAAAAACAGTTGAACTGGTTAAGCAAAAGTTCTAGGGATCGCAATATTTTTCTTGTTTATGTGTCTCTCTAATTGGAGTTTCCTGCTTATGGAGGTTGTACTTTGGGACCAGACAATGATTGTCACTTATGTGTGGGAGTCACAGCCGGAAAATACTTTTTCAAATAAATCATAGTCTTCTTTAACTCATATATTCCTTTTAGAATTGTAAACAACAACTTTTTCAAAAACACCGCTGTTACATTGTCTTTTTCATTTCCCGAATGCCAGAAAAACATGGCCGTCATTCAGACGAGCAATTACAATACTTTTAATTTACGATAACGAAATACCGTCAGATAATTAACATGATAAGTTGAATACTTCTATTTTATATTTGAGAATCAAATATTTAAATAATCTTTTGGATCGTAATACAAATGATTAATGTTGTTATATTAAATAAACAAAAGTGTTATTGACTTATAGCATAGACTAAATAACCTTTTAGGTTAAGGAATTACAGAATATATGAAATGGCTTACAGCTCGGCCTTCCTGCTAAAAGCGAGTCCCTTCGCTTGTAGTTATTAAACACTTGTTAACACAATATACATATAGAATACAAAGTTCGATCACAATCTTTAACTGTTTTAACATCAACTTTAAAAAAAAACTATTAGTTATTTTAATTAAACTAAACTAATAGGTTGCCAATTAATTATGAAATTATAAATCAAACAGTAACTTTACAAATTTGAACATTGGCTTTGTACTAGGTGGACCTATATAAATAGGTTAGATCTTTATTTTCATTATTAATCTCCTTCCTCTTTACTATGAACATCTTGAACAATTCAATAAATCCGGTTATTTATGAATGTTGTGAACATCTAATTAAATCTGAATCTTAAATCATTGCCTTAATCGTCTTCGACTTTTCATCGGATAACTGGACAGAAGTGATCCATTCTTGTTTCCCATCCTCGACAGCCAAGACATAAACACACGTAAGGAATTCAAGTTCAACTCTCTCAACCGGGTCACGGCTAAGTGCGCCCACATGCGACCTGGTCTCTGACACGCTACATCCGAACAAACGCCAGCTAATTCGCCCTTACACGCACCACCGTAGAATTGTGCTCCCGCGGTCACTCAGTCAACATTTCCTTCCACGTTTGAGAAACAGGGCTCCACTGCCACGCCCTGATTATTCTTTTATCCCTTTTTAAAAGATTACTTTATTGTTCTTCTAATAAAACCAAATATTTAATTAATCTTCCAAAGTATCCAGTGGTCAAGATATCCATCCAGTTCGCGCTGGTTTATAGGTTTAAAAAAAAAACTCTGATACAGCCTCGGTTCCATGGTAACCAGAATGAACTTCGCTTGCACTCGTAGTCAAGAAAATAAACAGCGTAGAGGAAAAAAAACGACAATTCCTCCGCCACTAAGCCGCTCCAGAACCCTTACCAATCAGTGCAACTCCTCAGTTACATCCATAGAAGGGATAACGAAACATCCACATCAAATCTTGGCTTCGAACAGTATTCCATCAATAGTCTGCTGAAAACGACGATCGACGACACGCTCACCACCACCAACGGGATTCGATCGTATTTAAACTGATCAATGAAGGCAGTTCCATAGCACGACTCTTCAGTTATTGGTGAAGGTTGAGATCTCAAAAATATCGGCACTGACTTGAAGTAATTTTCTGGATCAGGCACAAGCCTAACCAAGTCTGTAGTGCATCTGGTGATGATGGACTATTTAAATTATTAATTTAGCAACAAAAAGAAATGTTAACCACCTTCAACTTCAAAACTTTAGCCAGCGTCGTGAAATATTGTATTTCTTATCACGCTCCTCAAGGTTTGGCAATAAATATCTGTTTTGATACATACATAAATAAAATATATTATATTATATATTTTAATGATAAACATCAAACCGCAGTATTGACTTGGCAAGACATGGCTCTTTGAATGTTGAAGAGATGGAAGATTACCACCGTCACCTGACAAACCATAGGACTCTAACAATGATTCAATGTTTGTTTGGATTAAAATATCCACATGAAGACTTTTTACGTAATAAGCAGTTTAAATTTTCATTCCTTCCTTTTTCTATAATTAACCTTTTATAAGTGCCATAGAACTTCAGTTTTAAATATATAATCGAGTACTGATACATTCATCAACCTGCCCTTATCCCTATCGAGGGTCGGCACAGTATGTACTACTTCTCCATACATCTCTATCAGCCGCCATATCCGAGTATACTCCTTTCCTGTGCATATCCTCTTTCACATAGTCAATCCATACTTTTTTTTCTCGATCACTGGTGCTACTCGAACACAAAAAATATTTTTTGTTAATTATGAACATACCTTTCACCAGTTCAATACATCGCGCGTCGCATCACAGGCAGTCTTGTCTTGTATAAAAGACAAAAGCTTAATTTTGGCGTGGTAGTCCCATACATTTTAACATTTTAACTCCTTTCATTTGAAATTATATATATTTTAAGATAAAAACATGCTTTAATTAACTTTTTTTTTTAGTTTATATTTATATTTCAGACTATAAACTTTTTCAGTTAATAATAACGACTAAAATATGTTGATTATTATGTGTATTTCACGTTTTGTTAGGTTTTGGTCTTGTCTAGAAGACCGTTGCTCACATAGCTTTCTTTACTTGTATTGTATACAAGACCGTGGCTCCGAAAGAGTTAATGTTGTTAAGTATCACAATTTTTCTGTCAAAACTCAACACCAGCAAGTCTGATATCATTTGTGTACCTTTCATGCACCATCCATCAATACTCATGACAGAGAAATCCAAATTGCCACGGCATTGAAAACTAGTTGTAGCAAATGGATCACTATACAGCATCCAATCCAGCTTTTGGGAACCTTTTTTTTTTGTGTAAGCTACAAACATTTCCAAAGGTGGTACGGGAAGCGTCTAAAAACCTAAGAATTCGTTTAAAAATGTAAAATGGCTCTTATGAGCTATCATAACTTAAGATTTACAAAATGCAGCACTGAATCAATTTACACTTTTATTTTATTTATATTTTCAGATTGTACTCGCACGAAAAACGTATCCTCTCCAAGATTAATTCAATCATCCGATAGGTTATCGATAATGGGCCAAGACCACTCCTCGCTTCGTATTCTTCTCGGAATATACAACATTTATTTCCGGCTGTACTCCATATAACTCCATGTCTCCAGCAGTTCTATACACCTTGAACCCTGACCGAGACTCGCGTTACAACTTCGCCCTCCGACGCAACTTGGCCATAATCCATGCTACTAAGACCGGGTTCGCTTTCAGATGTCATCATCTCTGTTTCCGATCCATATGGAACTTTTTATACTTCCTTTTACTTTTAATTTTTATATATAGAATGTTATGTTATGAATGAGTTGTAAACAAATCTTCAGACAGGTGTGCAAATACCTGTCTTTTCCTCCGTTTTATAGTATATTCATTTTCGTTAATTATTATTAACTTTATTATTTTATTTTCCAAGTTTTATCTGAATCCTACCGCTCGCGTAACTTCATGACACTATCTTCGACTCTCTTATTATAAATCCTTCATCCGATTAACAATAATGCTCCGAAGATATTGCGAAAGCATTCCAGTATATAAGTTCAGCATATTCCCTAGGAATTAAATCGAAATCAAAATAAGACATTCGACAAAAGTTGCTTTCTCTAAAGTTTATCATGTGCCAATCTCCAGTCTAGTAAAGGCTCCGGCGTTGACTTCCCATATGTTCGCAGCGACTCTACCCAACTCACTGCAATAATCAGCATCCAGACGACGCTACCGTGAAAATCTCGACTGCTACCGGGTTTTTTTTTTAAATTCCTGCTGCTGTTTTATGCAGCACCCTTGGTGTCTCTTAATTCCAGCTTATACGAAAAGTTGTAGTTATACATTATTGTAATAATTAATAACTCTAACACACGGTTCGCCTTTGTCAAAGGTCCAGTGCCAAATAATATGATTCTTTAAATATAATTCCAATAAATCAATAGTTTGAAGAACTTTATAAAATCCATATTCAGTTATTTTATTACACATTTATATATTTTGAGAATTTGGGTTGTCCCGCCACACTGCTCTCTTGCATCAGGGTAAGATTTGGTTTTTGTCGTAGCTCCCGATCCTAGGCATTCGCGAATTTGGACCATTGCCCTCGCACCTGAAGGGATATTAATCTATGCCGTCGCTCTCACACCTGAGTGGACACCGGACGCGACTGTCGCTCTCAATCCTGAGAGGTCGCAAA
>NW_013530704.1:0-1223 GCF_000836235.2 Papilio xuthus | reverse complement strand
ACATTAGTCATCGCTCTTACACCTGAGCGGACGCGACTGTCGCTCTTAAACCTGAGCGGTCGCAAACATTATTCATCGCTCTCATACCTGAGCTGACGCCGGACACGACTGTCGTTCTTCATTTTTACCATGGCCCTCGCACCTGGGCATACCTGGCTCTCCATAATTATTTTCCTCAAGTTCCATCGAGGCATCTGAAACTGGCAATTACCAGCGTAGTAACCAATAATATAATACTAGTCTTCCAATATAATCTATCTATTATATTTCGCAACAAAGAATAATACAGAAATAGCATGATAAAATAAGAATGTGACATTAGACGTGAACATGAACATCAATGGTCTCCACATACAAGCTACACTTAAGGGCATAGGAGTTTCAACTCACCTTAACATCACAGTTCCATACAGGTAAAACCAAGAAATAATAAAAAATAAGTAATGCCTAAAGCGTGAGATTAGAAGAAAGAAGCCCTGTTATTTCCATTTTTTCGGGCAATCTTATTCAGCGATAATATCTTGTTACTAAAGTAAACTTTCATTTAAAGTTTTGTCATTTTTTTTAAGGAATACAAGTATAACAACATTTATATTAGAGTTATACATGAATTAGGAAGATTCAATTCTTGAATTAATTGCCTTATGCTTTGGCTAATTGTAATATATAATATTTCCAAGAATTTAATTTAACTATTATATAATTACCCTTTTGTAAACACAGAATGTATTTAAATCTTTATTTATGTAGTTCCGGTAACTGGAATATTGCTTTACTTTGCAACATGCACCAACAATTTCTTGTATATTATTGTGAAGAAAAACCGACACCGTGTCGGTGCATCGGTGCAACACTAGCTTTACCAAAATATCGATGCTTACGTCACCTCACTAATCAATCTGACATTTGACTTGGTAAGAAAAGCGCGCCATTCGCGCCAAAGGATTTCAACTATGTCTGAAAATACCGGTTTCATTATGTATTTATTTACACAAAATTGTATGAATAAATAAAAAAAAATAAAAACACATATATCACAGCAATTTTATTGCCATGCTATAATAAAAGCATATACAACTGTCATAAGAATCCATTACGAGAATAAACACCCTCTTTCATTAATTAGCAAACAAATTTGAGTGCTAGCAATACTCTGATGACACAAAAAAAAACAACCATTTAATGTGGAATACCGACTGTGAACCTCACTTTACTTTGACTGC
>NW_013530703.1:0-1287 GCF_000836235.2 Papilio xuthus | reverse complement strand
CATTGATAATTGTGTGAACTTGGTACTGGATGTGTGTTCATGTAGATTAATCTTTGATTTTATCAGATAGTTTTAACATCTATCTCTGTATGTTATGAAGAGTTTTAAAAATGGATGTTTGTTTAAAGATATCTCCAGAACGGCTGCATGGATCTCGCTGAAATTTGGCATATACAGGGTGTCCCAAAAGGTTACGTACATGGGAAGGGGGATGATAGGGGTGGTCACAAGGGTCACCAGAAAAATTCCCCTCTGGGTATAAGAAAAATTCCCCTCTGGGTATAAGAAAAAAATAAATGGCATTTTTTAAAAACTTAAAAATTTTACACCTTCTGGGGCAATTTAGTAACCTACAAATATTGCTATATTTAAATGTTATCGTCAATAACCCTTCGTCAATATGAAACAAAAAAAACAATACAACTAACAAAGATTTTAAAGAAAATTAAAATTGCCCCAGAAGGTGTAAAATTTTTAAGTTTTTAAAAAATGCCATTTATTTTTTTTTATACCCAGAGGGGAATTTTTATTTAATTTTTCTGATGACCCTTGTGACCACCCCTATCATCCCCCTTCCTATGTACGTAACCTTTTGGGACACTCTATATGTAGAACGTAGTCTGGAAGAACACGTAGACTACTAATTTATTTTTATATCCAGCGTAGACGGAGTCTCGGGCGTCAGCTAGCGTTAGATATTTTTGCTTTGATAATGTTTTCTCTCTTATTTCTATATCAGACACCTGTAGCTTAAATTGTCTCATTTTGAATAGATATCATTGGATACGTATTCTTACAAAAACTGGGTGTTCTTTTTTATAAGAGAAGGGGTCAAACGTGTGGTGGGTCTACCGAGATGATCATCGACACCCATGGATATCTGGAACACCAGAGGAACTGCAGATGCGTTGCCGGCCTTTTGGAAATGGTATGCTAGCTTCTTGAAGGACTCTAGGTCGCATTGGTTGTATAGTAATTTTTAGATATCTTGGCAGCTCATAAAGTCGCACGAGTCGCTGCGCAGAACACAATTTTAGTTGGGGCGTAGTGGATAGGTGAGGAGGGCTCTGCGCAACGCCGACCTTGAGCCATCAAGACATTTGAAAAGAACTATACAGTTTTACTGATTTTTTAAATGAGTATTTCTTGTATATTTTAAAGGAATTGGTTGAAAAAAAAATTACGTTTAAAAAGATGATTTATTAAGATTTAAAATCACCATTTTTTTAAGTACAGCAAAATACAATTTATCAGTTGTCGTTAGGTTATGGCAACATTAATATTACT
>NW_013530702.1:403-598 GCF_000836235.2 Papilio xuthus | reverse complement strand
TCCATGAAGTCGAGGGTGACTGCGCGCAGCGGGCCGCGACCACTCAGCGTTGAGTCACTCGCCACTCCGAACGACGTCTGACCCACCACGTCCGTCGTGTAGTCCGAGTACACCATCTAAACCAAACCACCCACGCATTCCCACGCATTTATATTTCCTAGATTTCTTCAACTTTTTTTTTTTTTTTTTTTTTTA
>NW_013530702.1:0-194 GCF_000836235.2 Papilio xuthus | reverse complement strand
AGCAAGTGATGGACATCTTCGGGCTTCCCACATGTCTCACAATTAGGTGACATGGTTTTTTTCATTAGATATCCAAAACTTGCTGTTGGGTAGTGGCCAGAGCGAAGTCTCATAGTCGATCTAACATGGCTTCTGCTCATCCCGCCCGTGAACCAGGGTGAATTTAGTGGTTTGCTTTGTAAAATCTTATACCA
>NW_013530701.1:0-2372 GCF_000836235.2 Papilio xuthus | reverse complement strand
CTATTGTTTGAATTTCTATTATAAATATTGTAACCTGGTATTTTAAATTTGTTATCTTTGAACCATGTTTCGTTAAGTAGGCATATATCAATGTTTTGTTGTTGCAAGAATTGAATGAGCAAGGGTTTTTTACTATTTGCACTTTGAATGTTATACTGAGCAATACGTAACTTAGACTGTGTGGGACCTAGATCCATTATTTTAGATTTTTAATTAAGATATCCTTAATTGTTTTCAATGTAGTAGGTGAATTATCACCCCTATTGCCTATCTCCACCAATGTCTGTACAAGGGCCATAAGTACATCATTGTTGGAGACAATTTGAGTTTTAATATTTTCTACAGGCAAGAAATCTTGCTTATTTACATTATCTACATTTGAATTTACAGGCTTATTTACAATATTATATACTGGCTTATTTACAGAATTATATACAGGTTTATTTACAGACTTATTTACACCACTATATAAAGGTGTTTTTGATGTTGGAAGTGGGGGAAATTCATTATTATTAATTTGCTTAGTTGTGGTAGCACTTGCATAAGTAATTTTAGTTTTCTTTTCCATAATTTTCTTCATTTTAACTGGACATACTTTTGAAATGGCAAGATGAGGTCTGCTGCAATTTGTACAACAAATTTCAGTGGGCTTGTCACATTCCTTATATAAGTGCTCACCTCCACAAATTGAACATCTTTGTTTACCGTTACAGATTTTAGCTGAGTGATTAAACTTGAAACATTTGAAACATTGTTGCAACGGTGGTATATATTCGAAAACTCTATAAGAGAATAAGTCATATTGAACATTATCTGGTAAAATATTAGATAGAAAAGTAATGCTTACAGTTTGTAAAGGAACATATTCATTTCCTACTTTTTTCGAAAATCTTCTTATTGCGATTATTTCATATATTGACGATAGCCTGCTATATAACTCTTTATTTGATATGCTCGCTGGTACGAATCTAATAATGCCAGTTTTTTCAATTTGGGCAGCGGGAATAAAAGCTTTCAATTGATATTTGTTTAGAAAAGATGAATTGGAAATAAAGTTATTTGCTGTATTATATTGTTTGAAATTAACTGCAATTTTATTGGCATTCACGCGTTGAATTGCCGTCACACCTTTAATTTCGTTTGAAAATATGTGATTCAAATATGTTGGGCTCTTGTTGCCCAGTCTATCCCTATTAGTAGCTTCCACAAATACTTTAAATTCAGTATTTACCGAGTTCTCGGGATACAGTCTTTTGTAGTTAGGTTTAAAAAAGGGTAAATAAGAGTCATTACGCTCACCGCCACTACCGACTTCAACGTCCATCTTGGGATCACCACGGTCCTCAACGCGAAGACGTTTAGATGATGAGGTGGGCGGGTTATCCCCGCCCCCCTCGTTACCCTCCATTACAAAGGGTCAAACCTTAAAATTTACACTATTTACAATTAACTTTAAGATAAAAATAATGAAATAAAATATTTAAACGAAAAGAAATTTAAAATACGCGCGCTCTATTTGGAGTTCCCGCCAAAAGTCACGACCAATTGCCTCTAATGAAATCCTTTTGCACATAACCACAGATTTGTCAGATGCTGCATATACCCAAAGAGTATACCTACTCTTCGCCACAAAGTCAAAATAAAGTGTTGTCAGATCAGATGTCAGTTGTGAAGTTGTCATTGTTGGCAATGTCAGATTTAAAATAGTAAAATAGCAAACCTAAGTTTAATTTAATTTATTTCGTTCTTACTTACTTAAACATAAAGAAGTCTATCTCTCTTTATTATGTCACAATGTATGGAGATCGACGGAAGTGTTTTAGAAGGGGTATGGAAAAATAAAATGATTTTGCAATAATTTATTTGCAAGTGCAAATTATTTTTTCTTATTACGCTTTTATGTTCCAGGGCGGACAAATCCTTCGAAACTCTATATCACTTAGTGCCATTCTAGGCATACCGGTACGGGTTATGAACATAAGGGCAGGGCGAAGTAAACCCGGCTTAGCTGCTCAGCATCTAAAAGGTTATTTGATTAATGAGTACATAGCAACCCCTTAATGTATATTTCTCGTACTTAATCTACGCTAAATATTTGTCTATTGAACTATTTGTCACAATTCCGTTGTTTAATTATTATTGTGCAATACCTGCAGATATTTTTCCTGACAAAAAATTACAAACTTTGATGTTATTCCTAATTTAAACTTAAAAGAAATGCAGTCTTTGTAATTTTTTAATGCAATATTTTTTATTTAGGTATTCAGTTGGTAGCAGAAATGTGTAGAGCCAAACTCAAAGGTGCCAGCATTGGGTCTACGGATATTGAGTTCATACCTGGCAAGCTACGAGGAGGCCATTATGTAGCTGAT
>NW_013530700.1:0-1874 GCF_000836235.2 Papilio xuthus | reverse complement strand
TTTTTTTTTTTTTTTTTCTCTTTCGCGCGGACGAAGTCGCTTGCACCCGCTAGTACTTTATAAAGCAGAGGCTTACATTTTCCACAAAATCTAGTTATTTTTTTTTTAGATACATACATACAAGCTTTCAGGATATTGGGCTTAAGAAAATGTAACATTAAATGTACAATGTGAGCCTTGTATAATAGCAGTATCAGCAGTAGCCATGTAAAGTGTATCAAGCTATAAAATGTAGAGAAATTACATAAAGTTTAAACAACATAATAACGGCTTGACTACGCCTGTTGCATTTCAGACGGGGTAAAGACGCGTGTCTCGACAGCGTCCACTGCGTCAGACGAATTGATGGTGGTGCTCGGGGGGCGCGAGCCGCGGGTGCAGTGCGAGGCGCGCGAGGTGCCCGCCGGCGACGGTACCACCAACCTCACCGCCTCTGTGACATTCGTCAAAGATACGCAGACCACAACAACGTCGGCTCCGAAAGAGCCCGACACCGGTAACATGGCTGACTCTTACAAATGAAAGCTAGCGATCTGAAGAACACTTTTTTTTTTTAAGGTAGTATTTTGTTGTGTCAGAGGACAAGGGCGTGGCCAGCAGCGTGGCGGCGGCGCTGGCTCAGCGCGCGGTGTTGTACGCGGGCGGCGCCGCGGTGCTGCTCGTGCTTGCCGTCGCATTCCTTCTCGCCACATATTTCTGTAAGCGGAGCTCGGACAAGCGACTCTTAGAGGTATTTCTAAAATATAAATATTTCTCACGGTAACTATACATACATTTAAAGAATTTCAATATTATTGAATTGGAGGGTTTTTTTTTTTTTTTCAGAACAACCGTCCTTATATCCACAATGTAATAAGTACATAGTTGAGTAAAGGCATTGAGCCATCAAAAACAAAACCTATCAGAAATGCCAAGTCTCTAGTATAATTTTATTTATTCAAAGTTTTAAAATGCAGTTTGAGCTGGACACGGGAGAGTCGGAGGCGGCCGTGTACGCGTCGCCCCGAGACGATGTGCGCGGTCACCCCGCGCCGCCCGCTGTCTATACCGAGCCATTCAGAGAGACTGGCGCCAACCTGATGTACTCTACGCCTATTCCTAAATGTGAGAGAACAGCATTGAAGACAGAAATGGGTCGCGATGAGAATGGATCGTATTATGAATATGTGAGGCAGGTGAAACAGGTGAAGCCGAGAAGCTGCAATGCTCGCTATGTAAACGGCCTTAACAGCAATAGTTAAAAGAACGTCCATTAAACAAATAAACTAAATTGTCACCACAAGGAAGAGTGAATTATATTATAATTATAAGACTAATGAGGTAAAAAAAAAAAAAAAAAAAAATTAGTTAATAATAATAAATAATGCTACGAAAAATTAACATTTCTTTATTTGTAATAAAAAAAAAAAAAAAAGAAGAAGAACAATCATGTGATTTTAGTAACGTATATAATATCACAACAATCCCAAAGATGTAAAGAAATATGTAATTGCAAACTATAAACGTGTTTTATTGAAAACCGCAGTCCCACAGCACAGCACAACTGCAGGAGGACAAGATAAGCGAATCCGCCAATGGAGCATAAAAAAGTCCGCGGACTTAAAAGGCAACACACCGGCTCGCTGGCTCGCTCTGTATGCTTGAAATTCAAACTTCGCAGTTATATTATATATTTTAGTAGTATATATATATATATATATATATATTTTTTTTTGCGAATGTTTATGCACTTCGCCGTCCGTGCTGCGGGGGCAGCAGGGACGGTTTCGTGTGGGACTCCCGGCCTGGGAACAAAACCGGACTACCCAGTAAACCCCGCGGTGTTCTCCTACGCCCAACCGGACCGTGGCATCTACGTTAGTTTATCCACGGCC
>NW_013530699.1:0-3420 GCF_000836235.2 Papilio xuthus | reverse complement strand
TGTTGCAGTATTTTCGAATAAGGGTTTTTTATAGTGTCTAGACTAAAATGTTAGTCGAATCCAAGCAATGTATATTATCGCTTCTAGACCGTACATTGACAGTTAAACGGAAAGGGCGACGAACTTGTCTGCGTTATTCCTAAATATCAGTAGTACATAAATAAAATATTTAAACCTGTATACCTGTATAATAATAAGATTCTAGCTGTATTAACCCTATTAGAACGTCGGTGGCTCAGGGGCTAAGTACTTGACTTGCAATGAGCAGGTCCTGAGTTCGGGTCCCATTTTCGATTTTAGATTTACATATGTACATTTATTCGAGGTTCTTACGGTGAAGGAAAACATTGTGATGCAAGCTTCACATATCTGCGAAGAAATTAAAAAAAATATGTGATGTTAACCAAACCGCACTGGGCCAGCGTGGCAGATTATGGCCGAATCACCCCTATCTTAGGGTAGGCTCCGAACCCCTCGGTGAGGAATTATACTGAGCTGATGATTATGTATTAACCGAAAAAATATAGTTAGACACTGTTTAGTTAAACACGTGTTTTAACCCTTTGAGTGCCGGTGAAGAATATTTTGGACGTCAAAGTTGTTTTTCGACATAAGTATTTAAATATTTATTAGTCAAGAACTCTTTTTGAAAGCCTTCGCACAATTTCAGTAGTCATGATTTTTCAAAAATCCGTGTTAGGCGTTATGTTATAGTCATGATATGTTGATGTTAAGATGAAAAATTGTCAATTTTTTTATACTAAGTCCATAGATTTTTATTTAATTATTCAAGGTTAGATTAGAGCTTAGAATTATGTATTTTTCCAGGCTAAATTTACTTACATGTAGCAAGTTTTAATGGGGAAACTCAGCATGATGCTTTTAACATAATGCTCTAATTATTCCGTACGGACCCCCAATGCGACGTGCGTCGACTACATATTGGACGATTATTGTCTACTACTATCATTTATTGCCGGACTTACAGGATATTATTTTCAGATTTATTCCGTAAATCAAACTGGCTGGTGAGAAGGTTGGTATTATCCTGTTCAGGTCTGTTACAAAAATATGTAAAACCCATATGAGTAGCGAAATGACAAGCAAGATATAACAGGACAGCCACAGTACGACAAAGTGTCACAAAAACACTCTTTTGACATTGAGGTATCGGAAGATCCTCGTCATTCTATGCTGTCTTGTCATGGTTTTTCTATTGCGTCTATACCACGCTGCCAGCGTCTTTCTCACTGGCCCAGATAACCTTGGTGGATTATAATTTTTTCGGGTTTTTCGTTTTGACATACGTAACTAGTTGTTTACTAGTTTTTAAATAATTAATAGTTGTGTAAAGTTTTAAAATTGATACGCATAATTGTAAATTTAGAATTGCAGTGTAGTGCCGGGTCAGGGGTGAATGAACTCTCGCGTGTGAAGCCTCCTTTAGCCCGGCCGACCGGAACATCACGGCAATATGTATTCGATTAATCTCTTTGTTTTTGTTTTAACATATCAAAGAAAAGTTATATATTTAAATTAATAATTTTACTAATTACTAAGAGTGAGGTTTTCGAAAAATGGATGCACTTTTATACTTTCAATAAAGTAGTAACGATAGTACGAGTTTTAAAATCAAAAAATTATTTCAAGTACTTTTTTTTAGGCATATTGCATATTTGTTTAGGCATTGCCTAGTGTGGGCATTACTGGATTATCCAAATTAACCATAAATGGTAACTTAAATTTAATTTAATTTCTTAGTTATGTGCAATTTTTATTATATTAGTAATTGTTTCTTGGTTTAATCTGTATCACCTATAATAATAAAACTTCTAAACGTTAAAAAGTTGTGTAAATATACCGAATTTAATTTATCAATAAAATGTAAATTGATTCTTTAATTTCCTTCTTGGATATAGCCTTTCGAAAAGGAAATTAACCAATGAAAATGACTAGTAATAAAACATTGTTGTATTAAAGTATTTCCTGTAATAAATTGAAAATACATTAATTGATTATTGTAACGTAATTTGTTGTAAATACTGCAAACGGAATCTATTCTAATAAACACTCAAATGACTGAAAACTTTCATCATCATCAGCTCACTGCACGTCCCTACCCTAAGTTAGGGGTGACTTGGCCATAGTCAACCATGATGGCTCATTGCGGGTTAGTTGGCTTCACACATATCTTTGAATTTCTTCGCAGATATGTGCAAGTTGTATAACGATGTGTTCCTTCACTGTAAGAACGTCGAATAAATATACATATGTAAATCGAAAAACACGTTGACACATAGCGGGATTTAAAATCGGGTCCTGCAGATTGCAAGTCAAGTGTTTAATCCCTGAGCCATCGACGCCTTTGATGTGAAAAGTTTATTGATATTTTATTTCGTTATATACATCGAGTACGTCTGTAACAAAATTGTCATAATTTCCAGAAAAAACTGAAAATAGGTTTCCACTTTTGTGACACAGATTGTCTCTTTTCTTCTTTCAGAAAAAACAAAGACAGTTATCGTGTAAGCGCACGTGCCAATACTTAATTTATGTCAGAGTCAGACCTAACTGTAATCATGCGTCACGTACATCAAAAACTTGAATGAATTTTAATTGGAAAGTTTGAATTAATCATAAAGTTATGTATATTTTCAAACACCTTTTTAGTTCAGTTTTAATTCGAATTGGAATAGAAAAAAATGTAAATATATTTACCTCCAAAATTATTATAATAACTTATTAATCCGTAACATAAATCTTACTAATATTATAAATGCGAATTTTTGGATATTTGTTTGAAGGTATCTTAAGAACGACTCTCTCTGAAATCTCGCTGTAATTTGATATACATGTAGAACATAGTCTGGAAGAACACATAGGCTACTAATTATTTTTTAAAACGGTACGAATAGAGTCTCGGACGACAGTTAGTTGTAATACAACTTAAAAACATAACCTATTAAAAATCTTTAAAGTTGAAAGATAAAATTTTATCCAGTCATAAATTTTTATATTCACAAATGAAATTATTATCTAAAAGACGTTGGAAATCCTTTTCAAATATACTATGAAGAAAATCTTGTAAGAAAGGTTTCTTTCGCGTGATTAATAAAGGAAAACTCATTCAGTAGAGCTGGCTTAAAGCTGGCAATTTCTTAAAGCATAATATTTTCTGCAGAAATAATATAATATAATATAATATAATATGCTGATCGGGTACATTAAATGTTCAATTATAATTTAATTAAAATGCTATTTGAAGTTTAATTTTATTATACTAGTATAGCAAAGAGTATTAAATATATAGAAGGGGACATAAGATCTTTCCCTAGGACTCTGAAATTTATGTTTTACATAACCTTTTTAGGATTTATAAAGGAAAAGAGACGTAATACAAAATCATTAGATTAGTCACAT
>NW_013530696.1:0-902 GCF_000836235.2 Papilio xuthus | reverse complement strand
TGAAAAAAATTTAACGGTGTATTGGATAAAAGTTTTTATTTTCAAAACTTAAATATGCTTAAGTATCTTTTTTAAATGAAAATCTTGTGATAGTAAATTTCTTTTAGCATTTCAATTTTATTATAGTTACATCCCTAATTAACCTAGTTAACTTCTTTACTTAAAACAAAAAAAATTAACATTAGTAAAAATTCAAACTTCGAACATCATTTCGCTTTTAATTTGCTTAAAAAGTAGAACACAAATAAGGTTCTTAAACAATGATTCGCTTTGACTCACTGCTTTGTAAAAAATAAAAATGGCCGCCCGCTCGCACCCTGACAGGATATCCTCTTAATTCTAAGGTTTATTTAAAAGTGACTTACGATGTCGAGGGTGCGGTACAGCTTAAAGTGAATTAAGCTGTATTATGTCAGTAACAGGAGAGTCGCATCCTCCTTTATAAATCTTTCACGTACGCAAAGTATTATAAATCTTACGAAATTAATATTCTTATGTGACATTCGTAAATCTGTTAAGATTCGCGTAATTCTTACCACGAAAAAAAATTGTCAGTCATTTCTTAAAAAAAAACAGACATAGGAATTGAGAACCTCCTCCTTTTTGAAGTCGGTTAAAAATTGAATTAACAAGAAATTTTTGGCAAAGGAATTGTCCACATATTTTGGAAAACGAATCCCAACGTTAAAAGCCATCAAGGGGTTGTAATTTTAAAATTAGTGGCATTAAAAATGTTATAAAAACCTTAGGTAGTAAATTCTTCAGAACTTTTGTATATTAAGGCACTTGTTTTTTAACAAATTGTCCAGTCACTCAACGAGAGAGATTGTTGCTATCGATATAAACTAGGAGCTGTCGCTGTGAAAGTGATTTATGAACAGCTTGTTTTGTTGTTTTGTTTC
>NW_013530695.1:0-588 GCF_000836235.2 Papilio xuthus | reverse complement strand
ATAAAGTAATCAAAGAGCCATTTGTAATATCGGATACGGTATAAGGTAAATAAATTAACAACATTAACACCGAAACATGATAAATGAATAAATTTAAATATACTTATAAAAGCATCAGAAATCACTAACAGAATTAATTGAGCCTTTAACTAGAACGGTATAGTGTCGGTTTTTTTAACAAGATAAATTATGGTTATAGTAAAAACAACAATTAAAACGTAGTTAGTACTTACTTATGTCTCAAAATCACCGATTTCTCAATAATTTTAGAGTTTATATAACTGTCGATATCTGATACCAAAATAACCATTTAAAACATGTTGTTATCACTGTTTTGTTTTGTACAGAGATTTTGGTCTCAGAAACCCGCAGTAAGATGCATTTAAAAAGTATTGTATGTTCCAAATCGAACAGGGTAGAGACAGATTGTACTTTCTTTTGTTTTTTGAAGCTAATTCAAATTCGAATTAGGAACTGAAATTTAAAAAAAATATATTTATTTCGCTCTCGATTTTAAGCGTCCGTGTGTAGCAAAAGCGTAGATTTGTTCGCGAGATGCATTGACACGGCGACGCAGCGACGCGTGTC
>NW_013530694.1:338-532 GCF_000836235.2 Papilio xuthus | reverse complement strand
CTTGGTTGTACATTATTATTTTGGGTAAGTTAAATTTAATTTAGATTTAGTTTGTTTATTTAGTTGGGTTAATTTAGTGTAATTAATTAATTTATTTTAGTTTAGTTTGGTTTAATTTTTAGTTTATTATTCTAGTCCTATTTCTAATTTTGGCTGTTCTGAGTACCGCGAGGCAGAATCGCTCCAGATGCGGC
>NW_013530694.1:0-194 GCF_000836235.2 Papilio xuthus | reverse complement strand
CGCACGCACATGCTGGGTCGTCTTTAAGCTTATATTTGTGGAGATATGCGGCGAATCCTCCATGCCCGGTAAGTATTTGTGCCCATGCGGGCCCCCCCTCTAAATTTTTAATAATTTTATAAGCGCCGGTCACTGCCGGGAAAAACAACTTGGTGACCGACGCTGTGGCCCCATTTACGTAACGGTTGTTCCAT
>NW_013530693.1:0-1165 GCF_000836235.2 Papilio xuthus | reverse complement strand
CCCCCCCCCCTCTGCCCCGCCTGCCCGCTGTTATCTCGTTTGCTGCACAAAATACAGCAAACACGTAAACCTACTACAATATTCGTGTATATCAGTATTCAAATGTAAAACTATCTTGTTGATCCTGTTGTTAACAAATGTTTTTTAATCAATCACTCATTTAATGTATCTTTTTAAAGATGTAATAATTACTTTAGTTTTATGTATGTACAAACAATACTGTGCTGTGAAAGTAAACAAAGTATTGAAAATACAACGCCTACATGAACAAAAGCTTTTGTGAATTTGTTTTTGTTTGACAGTAAAACAATTAACTTGATTTTCTCTGTTGTTGCTACAAACATTATTTCGTAACTTGACTCGACGGATGGCGTTACGTGAGTGACGTCACAGCATATTTGCACACGTGCGAGTATCTCACTCTGAACTTTGTGCATGTATGTACAATGTACAACGAATGTACAATGTACAAACAACTTTATTTCAAAATTAGCTGTATGATACTTGTTTTAAATTGTAAATCTATTTTAATTATAATATATTGTAAGCACTATAGCAAAAATTACTAATAATATGATGATTACTTGCTTTATTAATGTAAATAGGAAAAATTGGTATTGTTATTGGCTAATAGAGGTATTTCACGAAGGAAAATTGCAAATGAGCTTGATTTGAATGTAGGGCTGCTGTGTCGGGGTAACGAGGTGTCAGTTTGAGCTGACCGGAGTGGGGCCCGGCCGGCTGGTGACCAATTTGTTTCATTTGTCACACGCCTGCGCCCTCTCCCCGCCGCACCCTTCGTTAAGATTCGGGCAAGCACACCCTATTAGTTATCGGACGGACATTTTTCCATGGCTTATAATGCGTGGTTTACATTATTTTAGTCCTGCAATTGCGATGCAATCGTTGGAATGGAATAATGTGAACCGGGCTTAAATTATTTTACATTGAGAAAATTTCCAGCACTGCCACTGTTCAAGTGTACTGGTAGGGTCGTATCTAATGTAAAACCTGCGTGTGTGGCTGCACGTGCACGGTGAGATGTGCCCGGAGCGCGAGATGCAGGCGCAGCGTGACGTGGCCGTGCGGGTTGGCGGCGCGGCATGCCCAGTGGCCCGCGTCTGCCGGCTCGGCGCGGCGCACGGCTAAAGCGTCCGCCGCTGCG
>NW_013530692.1:0-533 GCF_000836235.2 Papilio xuthus | reverse complement strand
CAAAAAGACACAAGTATGCGCCATTACCGCTAAAAAACAGCCCTTTGTCGTAGATCTTCGTTTCGCGGGCACTCCCCTGGTTGCCTCAGCCAGTATCAGTATTCTCGGCGTTGACATATCGAATGACGTTCAGTTTCGCGGTCATTTGGAAGACAAGGCCAAGCTGGCCTCCAAAAAACTGGGTGTGCTCAGCAGAGCGAAGCAGTATTTCCAACCGGGCCACCGCCTCCAGCTGTATAAGGCGCAAGTTCGGCCCCACATGGAATACTGCTCGCATCTCTGGGCGGGAGCACCCCAGTATCAGCTTCTTCCATTTGACCGCATACAACGGAGAGCGATTCGAATCGTCAACGACCGAGCTCTTACTGATCGGCTCGACACTCTGGCGCTGCGGAGGGACGTTAGTTCCCTCTGCATTTTCTACCGCATATACCACGGGGAGTGCTCTGAAGAATTGTTTGGAACGATTCCTGCCGCTGAGTTCCGTCATCGGACGACACGACAGACCGCCAGGTTCCATCCACACCACCTGG
>NW_013530691.1:0-1104 GCF_000836235.2 Papilio xuthus | reverse complement strand
TAGGTGTGGATGGACAAAGGCAGAAGACCGAACAAATTGTGGATGGATTATGTGAATGAGGATATCCTGCCGCTGAGTTCCGTCATCGGACGACACGACAGACCGCCAGGTTCCATCCACACCACCTGGATGGCTGGAATTCCACAACGGTGCGATTCTCGCGCAACTTCTTGCCTCGCACAGCCGCGTTGTGGAACGGTCTGTCCTCGGCGGTATTTCCAAACAATACGACTTAGGGTCCTTCAAGAAGCGAGCATATCACCACCTCAAAGGCCGGCAACGCATCTGCGGTTCCTCTGGTATTGCTGATGTCCATGGGCGTCGTTGAACACTTCGGTGTTCCCGCTGCTCGTTTGCCCCCTTCTGTTAAAAAAAAAAAAGAAGAGAGTTAATTATATAACTACTAATATGAGATGTATGGATGTGTAATGCACCAACCTTTTGTTGGTAAATGGCCATGTTGGTGGATGAACCATAGTTGTCCACTGTGTATAATTTGTACAAAATATATTGTTAACTCTTTTCTTTCAAAGTATCATTGCAATGTGTTTGTTAACTCATCTTAGTGTGACAATAAGTAATCTTTGTTTCGGTTGTTGTAGGCGAAACAGCGTTCTCTGCGCAGCGGCTACAAGCTAGTGGAGCGGATGCTGGGTCACGTGGACAAGCTGCCGCTCGAGAAGAAGCTGTGGAAGAACGCCAAGAAGGTTGCTAAACTCATTGCACAGGTTTGTAGTATTTATTGTTAGTTTTTTTTGTTTATTTAAACAGTGTATGGCGAAAAAGGTTGTTTTTTATAACTGCATAGGGGTAAATAAATTTAGAAGAATGATTTATTATATATAGGAGTACTAACGGTCACCGTAATTTTATTAATTTAGAATTAAATAAAAAAGTTGCCAATTATAGCCTACTTTTTTTTTTGCTGGCAAACAGATCAAATATGTTAAAAATTCGTTTCTGCTATCACCAAGGTGTCAGCATCATGTGTACTAAACATGACTTTTTTCTCGATATTACATAAAGACACTGCAATTTTAGTACCGCGCGCGCGCAAACACGAGTCACTTGTGTCCGTTTATTTTATTCGGTTTTTCAGGAAAA
>NW_013530690.1:0-2182 GCF_000836235.2 Papilio xuthus | reverse complement strand
ATTTCCCAATTTCGAGAAAATCTTATTATGCTAGTGTATATTTTATATTAAAGTCTAATACATATATCTAAAAATTGTCATATTATTAACATCAAACTAATATAAAACACTAAATCTATAGGTTACACATCTATATATCAATATTGACATTAATATAATGACTAGCATTTTCTGCAACAAGGTGACTCTTTTTTAGATTTGTGGTTAAACTACTCCATATAAAAAGTTATTTTTCAAAATTTAGTTTAGAATTACAATATTTCAAACAATCAAACTTTGTAGCACAGATGTTGCAGTTATTCATCTGCAACAGAATGAAATTGTAATTAATTAATTCAAGTGTACAACATAATCAATTTAATTATTGCTTTTCACCTAATTACATACCTTATTAAAAAAACTGGTTTTCTTTGATTATATGGATCTCTGCCCATTTACTTACAAAACTTCTTTGCAATTCTCTACAATGATGGAACTCACAAACCATGTAAAAAATTATGATTAGTTTTTACAGGTACAAATAGGAACTTTTATTGACTGCCCATTTTTGTGAAATGTTTATGATAGAATCATAAATCAAATTAGTTTGAAAAACTTGCCATGACATGGCCAATTTACAGGTTGATCTACAATATTTGAAACAATAATAGAGAGATATTCTACACACAACCTAAATAATGTTTAATCTTTATTATTGAATCTTTTTCATGTTTCGAGCAAATCATTTTATACTAAATATCAAGCCAATTTAAAAGGTTAAAATTGTTCAAGTAATTGCTGGAAATATGTGCTTTGGGAATTACTTAATATTTACCACTTACCATGTAGAATTTGGCATATGTCTTGTACTTACTTTTATGTTATTTTCATCAATTTTTGTTGTAAATTTATTTATTAGCAATTCGCAAAAGGTCATAAGTTCTAGTTCAACATTTAGTTCTTTTAAATATGAATAGAATGTAAAATTATATCTTTATTCAAATTCTATTTCTGTGAATCCATAGATTATGTTTTCTACTACTTTTTACTTGTTTCACACCTAAAAACAGAAAGTATTAAAAATTTATAAGTTGTTCATACAATGTTCTTCCTTTATAATTAATTATAACTGTAAAGGTTATTATTATTATTTAATAAGTTACAGAAACTTCAGAGGTTGGATGTAACTGCTGGTAACTTAGTTTACTTAGAAAAATAAACAATTACAGATATCTTTATTTTTATAGGATCATATATTGTTGATGTTATTCATAATTTTATTATAAACAAACCTAAAGATGTGTACTTTTTAATAATAAATTTCGGTCAATTTGTCATTGGAAAGTGAGTCACAGTCCCATTTTAAAGTCCGAACCTAACACAACAATAAACATTTGAATAATAATTTTATTTGGTACAAGTTTTCGTAAAATCAATTTTAAACTTTAGGAAATGATCACCATGAGTATTATTGCTATGAAGATTGCTGAAGATGAATATATTACTATGAAGATTTTTTTTTCGGGGTCTTAATTTATTTCAGTGAGATAATAAAATTGTTTCATATGCTTTCAGTTTTGTCACAGGTATGCTGACACTCACAATTTTTATAAAATAACATGAATTATAATAGAAAATATTTTCTCATTTTCGATGTTTTTTATGATATTAAAAATGTTCCAAACCTAACCTAACAGTTTGCTTTTGGTGTTTTATTACATGTTATAAATCAGCTTTACTTATCCTGCGCTTTTCTATTGTTCCTTTTTTGTTATTGTTCCAAACTTAACTTACCCTATGTAGTTTTCTTCGTTTTTTTTTCAACTTAAGTTACGACTCCAAAAAAACTTCCAAAACAGTATAAGAATATTCCCTATCGTTTAAGACATATGTAATGGAAATTTGGCTTGATTCGGTTTTGTGAAGCATTACCTGTTATTTTATTAAGAACTTCTATACAATTTCAAAGCGAACCTTAATTTCATTGACTTTTATTAAGTAATTACGAATATAAAAACATTTAGCAACATTTTAACGTAAATATGGAATAAGATTTATTTACGTACATAAAATATCAAGTGTAGTCATTGATACTTTATTTGTATGATATATGTAGTGAAATAGAATAATAGTCAAAGCAACAAAAAATACCAAATATAGTACTATTGTATTAAAAAACACAATGTAATTACCACATGGTTCT
>NW_013530689.1:2621-3514 GCF_000836235.2 Papilio xuthus | reverse complement strand
CATTAAAAACTAACGTGGACTCAATCTCGGCGTGGAAATGACAAATGTCAAAAAAAATCTGGAACCAACAAGGTTGCCATAGCAAGCATTGGTAACACGGTAACAAGGAGCTCATATTCGTAGTCTGTGACCGTTTTGTCTGTAATTGGCAAAGAGTATATAAAATAAGAGACGGGACTCTTGACTAATTAGATACACAAACGGAGAATAAAAATTGACATTTTCAATGCTAGCAATATTATGATCAAGTCTACGTTGCTACCAACCTAAAAAATGAATATATTACTATGAAGATTTTTTTTCGGGGTCTTAATTTATTTCAGTGAGATAATAAAATTGTTTCATATGCTTTCAGTTTTGTCACAGGTATGCTGACACTCACAATTTTTATAAAATAACATGAATTATAATAGAAAATATTTTCGCATTTTCGATGTTTTTTATGATATTAAAAATGTTCCAAACCTAACCTAACAGTTTGCTTTTGGTGTTTTATTACATGTTATAAATCAGCTTTACTTATCCTGCGCTTTTCTATTGTTCCTTTTTTGTTATTGTTCCAAACTTAACTTACCCTATGTAGTTTTCTTCGTTTTTTTTTCAACTTAAGTTACGACTCCAAAAAAACTTCCAAAACAGTGTAAGAATATTCCCTATCGTTTAAGACATATAGAATGGAAATTTGGCTTGATTCGGTTTTGTGAAGCATTACCTGTTATTTTATTAAGAACTTCTATACAATTTCAAAGCGAACCTTAATTTCAGTGACTTTTATTAAGTAATTACGAATATAAAAACATTTAGCAACATTTTAACGTAAATATGGAATAAGATTTATTTACGTACATAAAATATCAAGTGTAGTCATTGATACTTTATTTGTATGATATATG
>NW_013530689.1:595-1225 GCF_000836235.2 Papilio xuthus | reverse complement strand
AATCTCTTATACACTACTACAGTACTTTTTGAATTAATAAGAAAACTAACAAAATTGATTGAATTAAATTAACACTTAAATGATTTCGAAATATAACATTAACTTGATCAACTATCAGAGTTAAAATGGTTAATTATTTTGGCTAGTCAAACGGGCAGAGCTTCCGCTGGCTTCAGTGTTCGGTGGCGAGTGTGTCCCGAAAATGAGGGTGCGGTCTCTTATATTGACATCACCGCACCATTATTTTTAAGTTCCACCCTCAGCTAACAATATATTTAAAGTAGGAAGTTATGAAGTAGCCATTGTCAACTGAATTACTGTTTAACGTATAGTGTGCAATTTTTAATGTTTATTGATATTGTAAAAGCTTCTAATAACTTTTAATTTGATCTTACTTTATAAGTTACGTTTTTCCTAGACTAAATAACATTATTATCGTAATTTAAGTAACGACCAATCAGAGCAGAGCCAGCTGGGCTTGAGAGGGGTCAAGGCACCATCTTTATATAAGGCGTTTTGACAGTTGTTACGAATATAGTCGTGAAGTGGAGACGGATCGAGTTGGGTCATCGTGGTTTGTGCTTGCACTTTACGACGACGACCACCGACCACCGACGACGACGACGACGA
>NW_013530689.1:0-288 GCF_000836235.2 Papilio xuthus | reverse complement strand
GGGAATGCTCTGGGATGCTCCTCCATAGCGGAGGCATACCCACTGAACCCCTCTGTTCCTATAGTTTTTATTATTTTATTGGGTTTATTTTAAAATGTTTTTAACTTGTATACAGATTTCACTTTTTACCCTGTTAATTTTACATTTTTTAATTGTTTTAATGTTTTTTAACCTAGATGTAAGAAAAGAATGTGATATAATTTTAATTGATTTTTAAACACTTAAAATAAAGATATTCCCGCACCCCAAGTCCCTGACATAGCATAAGTTAGGCATCGCCAGCTGCCG
>NW_013530688.1:0-819 GCF_000836235.2 Papilio xuthus | reverse complement strand
CCGAGAATAGACGACTCAAAAGTATTGCTGATCTTTATAAAACAAACGCCCAAGATTTGGAGACCAATAAATATTTAAAAACTTCTCAATTTTTGACAAAGATTTAAATGTGATCTTTTAATTTCAATATTCAGAAACAAAAACCAAATTTCAATTAGTTATTTGCAAATGTACTGTCGCAAATTTAATTTGATTTTAAATTATGCGATTGTATTACTTAGAACAAATATATAAATCACACCATAAGTAAATCGATAACATTAAAATTGTTTATCTCTTGTTGATTGGAAAATGTTTCTATGCAAATTTCATATGTATTTTGTAGTCGTTAAAAGAAACTAGTGGTTTTAAATTTTGTGATAAGGTTTTACCGTTAAAACATACACCCAAGTAAATAGTTCCGAATGTAAGGAACATATCATTGGAAAAATTACCAATTTACGAAAATGATTCACAAGTACACATAAGTGTTCGTTTTTCAAAAGCGCCTGATAATTTAAAATAGTTAGACGTAAATTTGTATCAATCTTACATATTGCTCATGTATTTCAATAAGGGTTGCGAAATTAAAATTTTAATATTTCGTTTCAGTTTGAATCTTTGTTAAAATATGTGGAGCTTGATTAATATATGATAGCAATCGGTCCCAAGCCTTGGTTGCTACAAAGCTTTGCGCGGACGAGGAGCATGTAAGGTGACGGCGAGGCATGGCGTCATTGTTTGCAGAGAGGCCGCACACGGCTCCCGTGCAGTACTCGTACCACAGCATGTTCGTTGCGGCGGCCGAAAACGCCGCCCTGTGGCGCTGCAAATCTTGCG
>NW_013530687.1:0-1977 GCF_000836235.2 Papilio xuthus | reverse complement strand
CACCTCCTCCAGGACACGCCAACACGTTATGCGTGCGCCGATGGCGGGGGTGGCGAACGTTACGTTCACCACTGAGCCACCCCGCCCGCGCACGCACGTGTAGGCAGTGCCCTGGTTCTCCGGGGCTAGGCCGATTACTGTGGCCCAGTCCCGGAGAAGCGCCCCTTTCGCGTCGGTGATGGAGGACCCCCACTCCGCGCACTTAGCGTTGAGGTCCCCCATCACGATGACCTGGGCCGGCGATGCCCTCAGTACCACCGGCTCCAGGCCATCCAGGAACCTCTCAAACTGCGAGAGGTTCCTGTTTGGGGAGAAGTAGACTCCGATGAGAACTACTTCCCCCCAGTTTGCCGCCACGTAGCCGGCACCCCTCTCTCTAAGGGAGAGGCGTTGTTGGCCCGCCGGCGGCGCCACCATGCCGACCAAACCCTCCGTGTCCCCAACCCAGCTGGAATGGGGGGGGATCACGTAGGGTTCGGCCACGACCGCAACGGCAATTCTCGACTCCGCCAGAACCTGCATGAGCAGGTCCTGTGCGCGGGCGGAGTGGTTGGCGTTGGTCTGCAGGAATTCACTATGCAGGTGTCCGGGCATTATGACACCTGCATAGCTTCCTCGGCCGGCTGGCTGGGCTGCGCTGGGCTAGGGCGCAGCCTGGTCATCCTCCCTTTCACGGTGGGGGGCACACATTTATTGCCCCCCATCACGTGCGTGTGCGGGCGCCCTGTGGTGGCACACACAGTGCATTTACAGGGCGCCTCGCAGGCGGCCGCCTTGTGCCCCGCTTCGCCACAACGGAAGCAGAGTTGACCATTCTCCGCTTCCGTTGGGCATAGGGCGCGAGTGTGGCCCAGCATCATGCATTTGTAGCATCTCAATGGCCGGGCCTGCACCGCGTTGATGGTGGCCATGGTCCAGCCAATGGCCACCTTCCCTATTTTGACGGCTGCCTTGGCAGCCGTCGCGGGGCACTTTACAATGGCAGAGCCGCCACCCCAGAAGTTGGACCTGATGAGGCCCACTTTGACCGCGCTGGGGGGGCAGCCCCCAGCCGTCGCCACTTTCTCCGCCACTTCCTCACGGGTCACCGTCTCGTCCAGGCCGGTGACCCTGAGGTCGATCAGTTTGGACGGGCGGGCGACGTCCGCCCAGTCTCCGATAACTTTTACTAGCTCGGAGGCTAGGCGGTCTGCGGTCACTTCTGGGGTCTCCCCCCCCACTTCCATTAGTTTGGATCCGGTCATGCTTGTCCGGATCCTTACCGTCTCAAGGCCGAAGTCACTAAGTTTAATGGAGGCCTTAGCCTTAGCTAAGACCTCCGCGTATTTGGCCTCAGTGACTCGGCCTTCGGCTGTTGTGATCGTAGCCCCCGTTTTCAGTGTCAGGCTTATGGCAGCCGTCTTGGGGGCTACGATCTTGACGGCTTTTGTGGGGGGGGGAGCCACAGCCCCCTGCCGGGTCGCACTAATCTGTGGAGGAGCCCCGGCTGGGGCCGAGGTTTTGCCCTTCCTTTTGGCCTTGCGGCCGACCACCTTCGACCATTGGACAATGCTCCCCGATGCCTGGGGAGCGTTGTCCTCCTGGCCCGCTGCAACTTCGTGCAGCTGGGCTCCACCTGCCCGTCCTCTCAATACCTGAGAGGGGGGAGGGGGAGGAGGAGGGCCAGTTGGTCGATTTTTGGGGCCCTTTTTGGGCCCCCGTCGGGCCGGCCTGGGTCTAGCCTTGGGGGCTTGTGCCGGCTCCGGGACTCCTCTAATGGCCCCAGCCACCAGGCCCGATTGGGCTTCAGGCCGGGGCGGCGGCGGCTGCCGCTTGTCCGCTTCCAGTGGCGGCCTCACCACCGGCTCTGGTGGGAGGCGCGATTCCAAGCCTTGAAGGCGGGCATTCACCATCCCGCCAACAGACTGTAGGAGTGCCTCCCCCGGAGTCGCAGTCGCGTTGGCTCGCTTCTGCGACTCCGAGTATGCCTCCTTGAAG
>NW_013530686.1:0-584 GCF_000836235.2 Papilio xuthus | reverse complement strand
GGTGGTATACTCAAGAAGAAAAGTGCTGTATAAATTAAATGATTTTATGAATTTTACGAGAAAAAATACATGGATATTGTAGAAAGTTGCCAAAGTTTTTATCCAGCAGTTGCCCGCGACTTCGTCCGCGCGGAATGAGATTAAGAATAAGAAATATAGCCTACACCAACTGGGAATAGTGTAGCTTCCCAACAATCAAAGAATTTTACAAATCATTTCAATAGTTTCGGAGCCTATTTCATGCAAAAAAACCAAACAAACAATTAAATTTTTCCCCTGTATTTATCGAATGTGATCACTGCATAGGAACCGCTGATTGATATTGTTCAACTAAGTGCAAGGAAATATAAATGATATGCTTTATTTAAATAAAACAATATTTGTTGATTACATCTAAACACTTTTACACCGAAGTGTACGCATCTCAATAATGCAAAGCTCCCATTATCTGCGCTAACGAGCAACATTTCTTTTCGCCCGCGTAAACAGCCCGGCTATATCGGGGAATGACTGACTGCTGGTCGTTTCGAAAAAATGATGATTTGTTACCTCTCTGCTACATGACTTCGCATGAATTGAGTGAC
>NW_013530685.1:0-1755 GCF_000836235.2 Papilio xuthus | reverse complement strand
TACCATAGAAAATTACAATATTGATTGATTAGTCACTATTGTTAAAAGTATTGGACATGCGTTGAATTTATCATTATTTACATCTTCACGCTTCGTTAACGGGGAGTGTTAATATATATCATTGTACCAATAAGGATTTTTTCTTTTGATCTGTTAATGATTAAGATCCAAATCTATATGTATATGTATAAAACAATCTACATCCTTGTCATTATGTTTGATTAAACGAGTATTTTGGTCTTAGAAACCGACGGTAAATATATTGTTGCTAATATTATAAATACAAATGTTTAGATAGATGGATCGATGTTTGTAAGAAAGTATCTTCAAAACGTCTTAACGGATCTCGATTAATTTGGCATAGATGTAGAGCAGAGTGTGGAAGATATAGGCTACTATTTTTTTTTTAATTTCGCGCGGATGGAGTCGCGGGCTACTACTAGTAAATCATAAAACAAACCAAATTAACTCGCCCCATTCGTCTATTTCAAAGCGGAAAAAATTACTGACCACTTTAATTAATAGCGTGAATTCCCATTGGAAAAATATGAACTTCTAAATATTCACGGCATTTAAAAATTAGCTGAAATATGTCGACAATTGACAAAGATGTTATTTGGTAATAAAATACAAGAAATAATGTTGATGTAAAATCAACAATCTCATAGATCAAGACAACGCTAGCTAGTTTTTGGTAAATATTAAATTGTTTCATCTATGCTTAGTCATAATACGTCGATCCCCACACCCACAATATAAGCTTAGTTAATTCTAATTAACAACATAAATAGGTAAGGGTTTAATTACTCTAAAGCCATGACCTGTATCACACGATATGAGGTCAAGACCACATGTTCTATTAGGCAAGAACTACTCATGAGAAGCATTTGCCATATTAAAAGGGATATCCTTAACCGCTAGTCGATGGACTTTCGACCTTTATATAGATGCTGATAATTAAAGAAATACAAGTAAAACCTGTTCACTTTATATTTTTTATCTGAGAGGATTTAAGATAAGAATGTATTTACTCAAGGCATTCACGAGACTAATGTTAGATAACGTAATTTTAATATCTTTTCTAAGGATCTTAAAATGCTTTCACATATTTTAGGTTTTATTAGGGATGGATTATACTATCTTAAAATACAATATTTTACATACATTTTAATATAATCTGTTAATATTGTAGTCATGCGTATTTTTACTAGTTGTCGCCCTCGGCTTTATCCGCATGGAATTAAGAAAACTTAAAAAGTAGTACATGTTCATCCAGATTATGTTCTGCATCTGTGTCAAATTTAATCGAGATCCGTTGAACCGCTCCGAATATACCTTCTATACATCCATCTTGCAATCCATACATCTAAATCGCATCTACAATATTAGCAAGATTATATATATGAAGATGATATACAATATATGCAGACGTACCCTACAATCCGGAGCCTCGAGTTGGACCCCGTGCTGGTTCAGGTTTTAACTGGGCACGGGGGGTTCTCCGAATACCTGCACAAGTTTAAGTGCAAGGGGGACCCCTCTTGCGTTTGTGACCCAGCACGGGGTGAATCCGTGCTGCACATACTCACGGAGTGCCCGATTTTTGCAGCGAAAAGAGCTGAATTTGAAATTAAAATGAAAGAGAAAATTGTGGAGGAGAATTTGGTTAATTTAATAAATAATAAAAAACCACGCGGGCACTTCGTGGAGTATTGCCGATCCTTGGCCAAAATAGTAATAAATAGAAATAAGACC
>NW_013530684.1:0-555 GCF_000836235.2 Papilio xuthus | reverse complement strand
CCCGAAACAACCCCAGCGATCGGTACGTCGGCCCCCTGCGGTACTCTCACCCAACGAATTCCCACTTCTCCAACCCTCGTGGAAAACGAACGCCCGAACCCCCGCATGGGGCAGTAACAGTCCCACGGCTAGCGTACCCGCGAGTAATACATCCACCGCGCCCATTGCTAAGCCGGCACCGGTCAAGCCGGCGGCAATGCCTACGCCACCTAAAACGACAGGGAATCCTTTTGAATCCCTCAACCGTCTTACGAGCCTCAATATGGAGGAAGTTCTAACATTCGCCGACGAATACGAAAAAGCGTCAGGAAATATAGGAACCCGACTGTACTTAATTAAAAAGTACAAGCACATCGTATGTGCCCTCGAACACAACTAGGCGTCTCGATGGCTGCAAACACGTTAAATAATTGTAGTGATCCGTCTCTCGCGCGTAATAATGGCAGAGTCAAACCGCGTTCGATTAGTATAGCCTTCTATAATGCGAATGGGGGGGGTTAGGAACCAACGCGACGAAATCCATACATTCCTCCGCGACCAACAAGTCGATGTGTT
>NW_013530683.1:0-690 GCF_000836235.2 Papilio xuthus | reverse complement strand
TTATTAATCTTGACGTTATTAACAACTTAAACTTCAACACCAACCATAGAATGGTTAGAGCTGAAATAAAGACACAGCAACCAAGAAAACCAAGACCCAAGCAGGAAATAACAGCCATGAAGCTCGGAAAGCACCAAGGTGAACAACTAGTTACCATTCTAAAGGATAAGTTCAAAGACTTTCAAAGCACAGCAAAGAGTCTGAAAACGCAAGAAAAGTACAATTGGATAGAAAATATTTTTAAAACACATATTCAACTTAGCAAAACAAATAGTGGATGCGAACCGAGAAAATGGCTATCTATGAAAACTATAAAATTACTAGAACGAAGAAACCACCTGATAAGTACAAAGGACATAAAAGATAGAAGAAAACAAATTGCAGAGATCAGCAAAGAAATTAAAGAAAGTATAAGAAAAGATAGAAAAAAGAGCAGAATGGAAATAATAGAAAACTACATTGCAAAAACAGGAGGCGCCAAAAAAGCATACAGAGAACTAACAAACTCAAAGGATTGGGTGGTGAAAATGAAAAACGTCAGAGGAATTTGGAATCATAATAGAAGAGGAATATTAGAAATTGCTACATGCTATTACAAAAATCTGTACGAATGCACATCTAAGGTAAACGAAGTAACTTTGTCGGACACATCAAATATCCCTAGCATAGTTCATGCCGAAGTTGAGAAAG
>NW_013530682.1:0-575 GCF_000836235.2 Papilio xuthus | reverse complement strand
GAATGCTACATTGGCGACGAGGATAAAACCGTGAGTACAGAAATAAATTGTATTTGAAAAAAAAAGGAAAGAGAAGACCAGTGTGTAAAAAAAAATAACATTTCAGTAATTGATGGACGAGAGTATTGTTTAAATTATTTTGCCTTACCTTACAAAAAAAAAATAGTAGGTAATGAATTGCCAAAAAATAGCAACAATCTTCTCTGTTTACATATGATAGTTATTTGTAAAACGTGGCCTTAAGTTGTTCCCAGCCGTGAATGTTTTAAATACGGTTCGGAATGTAAACTTAACCAATTGAATATCGAAATAAGATCACAATATTTGACTATCAGAAAAACAGATTCATTGCTGTGCTCGTCCGTCTAAGTTGTTAACTACAAAGTGAACTACGATGTCACATCGAAATACATGTGCAAGCGACAAATTAATTCCGGTCTATTGATGAAGCAGGAAATGAATAATGATTAAGAAAAGAAAATATCGAACATTTACAATGATAAAATAAACATTAACTACGAGTATATGTAAGTTCAAATCTCGTGATGTACTGTGCACTAAACGAATTTCGATTC
>NW_013530681.1:1569-3195 GCF_000836235.2 Papilio xuthus | reverse complement strand
TGGTGTCTTGGAGATATAAAAGAACCACGGCTGACCATTAAATTGGTTAGATCATTGAATTGTTAGAGGTATAAAAGCACTACAGCTGACCATTAAATTGGTTAGATGATTCATGTCTTGCAAACATGAAAGCTGCATAGCGGACCATTCAATTGGTTAGATCAGTCATGTCTTACAGACATGAAAGCAGCACGGCTGACCATTAAATTGGTTAGATCATCTCATCGTTAAATCGATAAGTTCATTTACAGCCTGAAAAGTTGTCAAGTACATAAATTTAGAAGATTGAAACCCTGACCGATAAATTGATATTACGAGTGGTAAGAAGTTTGAAGCTAAAATTAGGCAAACTGTTAACTAAATTAAGGTGAGAGGTATCTAAATTAAGGTGAGAGGAAATACATTATCTACAATAAAATCAAAATAATGACTATTAATCAACTATATGCCTACAGTACATGTTTTATAATTAGAAAAACCATCAATAAAACAAATCATCAATAACATGTCGTTTGTAAAGTTACAGATTAATAAACGCAGCACTCTTCGAGCAAGTCTAATTGTCGTGCCGAAAGTGAGTGGAAAGAGATATATGTATAACATACGAAGGAGTACAGCTTCATAAGTTGTTACTGTCATCTTTATAAATGTAAGTTCAGTTAATCAATTTAAATCTAAGGTACCTGAATACATTTTAGATTTTTGTAAAAAAGTAAAGTAAATTTAAGTCAAATCAATGGCGACTATATTATGTACATTGTACGATATTGTTTTCAAGCAAGTGACTATTCCTTTGCCTTTTTGAGAAGTAATTCTTTTAACCCTGTTATAAGCACCCTACTACAAAATACGTAGTACAAAATGATATAAAATGTGATTGACTATTAGTCACGTTTTGTTATGAATATTTACAATATGTATAACGAAATTTCTAATATTATATTGCCAGTTACTAAAGTCATCATAATTGGCTTTATTAACGAATACGTGGCTAATGCTGGATTGGTGAAGTTTCCAGACATACCATTAACTACGAGTATATGTAAGTTCAAATCTCGTGATGTACTGTGCACTAAACGAATTTCGATTCAATAATTGTGAAACAGATAAGTAGTTTCCGTTTCCGGCGATAGATGACTCTGTATTTAAAATACATCTGAAATTGATTTTATTGCTCTAATTTGGTAAAAATAAGAGCGGAAACGTGTTTTTCTTTGATAATGACATGCTACAGTTGCCGTAAAATAGAATAAATAAAGGTTAATGTTTTCTTTCTGAAATAGCTTTATTTATAGCATAATTATTGGACCAAGTCATGGAGGAATTCATTGTAAAAGTCGCTGTTTAGGCAACTCCTCGCTGAGGACACACTAGTCGCAGTCGGGGTATGTTGAAGCTGGATTTTGTTATCAATAACCCGCAAAAAATTGGTGAGTCAACTTGAATTAAGTTTTAACGGCTTTAAACTCAATTTAGGGAGTAGAAATACCGATTTATAAAATATTGAACCAAAATCGCACTATCGACTTATTTAAACGACTTTAGCACACCGCCTAAAAGTGTGTCTAAAATCAAAGAGATCTTGTTGACATAATATATAATTTTACTTTTAAATGGCATTCCATT
>NW_013530681.1:0-970 GCF_000836235.2 Papilio xuthus | reverse complement strand
AAAAAAGGTATAAGTCTTGACTTTTGAAACCTTCATTCAATAGAAAATGTAACATCTTTGAAGGAGAAGAAACATTAAATTGTTAACATAGTAAGTTAGTCATTTTCAGGTTATGTATTAGAAAAGAACATTATCATTGACTATTCCATAATAGGATAGAACATTCTTATTGATGCGAGGGTGCCTTCATCTGTCTGTCTATCTGAGCTTAATTCAAGCGGAAGCTGCTGGGCAAATTTGGATGAGGTTTGGTACATTGATGGACGGGAGCCTGGGACCATTGTCATGGACTGATTTTGTTGTATTGGAATATGTGAAGTTTGTGCGAGTTTTTGTGGGTTTAATATGTTTCAGTATAAAACTTAATAATATTAAGTGATTAGCCTAAGTGATTGAAATGCTATCCAAGTCAGTATTTCGTACGAGCGAAGTCGCGGGCACAGTTACATCTGAAAATTAAAAAGTAAACAAGTTAAATGGTCACACAATCAGTTACATCTTTTGGTGTTCCAACCAACTAGTACTGTGTCTACAGTGCATAATATTCATAGTAGAGAGTAAAATTTTATTATTACTACTAGCGTAAATTATCACGCCTAGGATACATTCAAACTGTTAAGTACTTTTAAGTACTGTTAATTATTAAACATATCTTTTTAGCAAAATATTTTGCTTCGACATTAATAATTTACACAAAGATAACAAAGTAAACGTCAATTAAAATCCTGCTTCCCATACCGTAGAGACAGGTATTGATGGCGATATTGAAGTTTGGAATATTTTAACGTGACAAATGTCAAGACGAAAATAAGTTTATTTAAAAAGAATTGAGGGACACTGGAGCGTTCTAAATAACAAATGGAAGGAAGTAGAGCATATAGAAGGAAGAAATAATGGAAACATGTAAGATAAGTATAGGATGGTAACAAATATCTATGCAGTTGTTGTGAAAATAATTATTAAGTGAATT
>NW_013530680.1:0-549 GCF_000836235.2 Papilio xuthus | reverse complement strand
AACACCAACCTTTCATACCTTTACGCTTTACCAATTTGGATTGGGTTTTAAGTCATTAAAATACGACATAATCACGACATCGTTTTGACTGTGTTATAAATTTAATGAGTACACATATTATCTCCACTTTTATCTAAATTGCGGTATGTTTTCATAGACAATTGCTTATAGAAATCTCTAGTTGCTGATGCGTTGCCTAACTATAATTGTCGGAGGAGGGGACACACAGAAAGACGATATTTTCCCTTTATATGCATCTCCTACTTCGCCAAACTTAACATATCAACCGTTTCCTTATAATAATAATTAGTCCTCTAGCACACAAGCTCATCAGACGACACGCGGAATTGTTTCCACTTCACGCCTGTCTTAGTGGTCGTGGTATTGCACTGGACGAACCAGTAATTTCGTGCACCCATTCCATGTTTCTGTTCCGGGCTCTACCAATAAATGATATATTCTATTGTGACCGTCTGTAACCTAGCATACTCATTTTGGCTAGTGTCATGCGATTTCATTTCTTGTTCGAAGTGTGTGTGTGTGTGTGTG
>NW_013530679.1:0-537 GCF_000836235.2 Papilio xuthus | reverse complement strand
AACTTCGCTTGCACTCGTAGTCAAGAAAATAAACAGCGTAGAGGAAAAAAACGACAATTCCTCCGACACTAAGCCGCTCCAGAACCCTTACCAACCAGTGCAACTCCTCAGTTACATCCATAGAAGGGATAACGAAACATCCACATCAAATCTTGGCTTCGAACAGTATTCCATCAATAGTCTGCTGAAAACGACGTTCGACGACACGCTCACCACCACGAACGGGATTCGATCGTATTTAAACTGATCAATGAAGGCAGTTCCATAGCACGACTCTTCAGTTATTGGTATAAGGTTGAGATCTCAAAAATATCGGCACTGACTTGAAGTAATTTTCTGGATCAGGCACAAGCCTAACCAAGTCTGTAGTGCATCTGGTGATGATGGAGTAATTAAATTATTAATTTAGCAACAAAAAGAAATGTTAACCACCTTCAACTTCAAAACTTTAGCCAGCGTCGTGAAATATTGCATTTCTTATCACGCTCCTCAAGGTTTGGCAATAAATATCTGTTTTGATACATACATAAATAAAAT
>NW_013530678.1:0-1240 GCF_000836235.2 Papilio xuthus | reverse complement strand
TTTTAAATTACATTTTTCAGGTTGCTTCTACTTTTTACATTTAAATTTACTTTACTTGATTTTTATACTTTTAACCTATTTACTTTACATTTTTAACATTATCTTTACATTTTTAATTTTGACAAAAATTTTTCTTAGTTCCATCAATATGGTGTGCGTGGTGGTGCTTCTCCCTGTGTATGGAAGCATACACACAGGGAAGCACCACTTATACAATTTTGATTTGTTTCCTAATTTATACCTATATTGATTTCACTTTTTTAAAAGTTTCTTTACTCTAACTAATAAAATTTAATTGTTCTAAAAGTTTCACCCAAGATGTTCTGTTTTGTCCTTCAATAGTCTTATCTCTGTCCTTTTCTAGGTTCCACAACAACCCCACACAACAAGCGGGGAGGCGAGCCGGTCTTTGGAGTCCTCTCTGTTGAGGCCGGGTAGGGACCCGGGTCGAACGTGGTGGTGTGGCCGTCGGCGCCGGGAGCCTCTCTGCCATTCGAGGGTGCTGCGAATCTCGTAAGTTTCCGTCTGATGAAACGTCGAGTGCATGATTCATCATGCCTTCCACAGTTTGTTTTCGGGTATTATTTACGGTTTTAATGTATTCCGCAGCATCCTCCAGCGGTGTTGTGTCCTCGGTGTATTTGTTTCCAGGGTCTGGAGCCTCCCCATCTTCCATGATGGGAAGGTCCTCAAGTCCGCTCGTCGTACAGCTCATTATTCGACACAACTCGTCCCACATCGACTCCCTGTTATTTCGTCCACAGAAGCTGGTTTTTTGACTTTTTATCTCTTTTATTTTCAGATGCCGCACGTCGATCCTTCCCTCCCCGGCCGGCGCAGCGCATGGGGCCTCCTTTCGGCCGGCGGTGAGGTCCTCGGTCCACCAACAAGGTAAGTTTTTTCTTTTATTTTTAAAATCCTTTTTTAAATTTTCATTCCAAACTTTCTGTGCTAATTTCGTGTAATTTTGAACAGTTCTTTCCAAATTTAATTTAACTAGGATTATTTTGTGGACCGGATTGATGTTTCCCCTCTTTTCTACCCTTCGACCCCCCCTCCAGCCGTTCCAGGTGTTGGCATCTCCCCCCAATGCCTCTCTCTCCGTACCCAATTCGGTCTTAGGAGCGTGGCATCGCTGAGCTCTGCCAACCGTCCAGCCCTGAGTGCCCGGGGCAACCTCAGCAGTACGAAACTGAGGATCTCGCTATCGAGTCCCATCTCTCCCGCACCGGGCACTCCT
>NW_013530676.1:0-622 GCF_000836235.2 Papilio xuthus | reverse complement strand
TCGAGTAATCTGTAAAATATGAAAACTAATTTTGTTTTGAAGGTTGAACTTTTTGCGACAAAGTATGGCATCCATTAAGACATATTAGCAGCGATATTCAGACTAGTTAGTAGTACAAATAGCATCATCATCATCATCCGCTCACTATATGTCCCCACCAAGGGGCTCGGAGACTACCCTAAGTTAAGGGTGATTAGGCCATAGTCAACCACGCTGGCCAAGTGCGGGTTGGTTGACTTCACACATATCTTTGAATTTCTTCTCAGATATCTGCAGGTTGCATAACGATGTTTTCCTTCACCGTAAGAACATCGGATAAATGTATATATGCAAAACGGAAATGGAAAAACACATTGGTACATGGCGGGAATTCGAACCCAGGACTTGCAGATTGCAAGTCAAGTGCTTGACCCCTGAGCCACCGACCCTCTCAATATTACTCTTATTACCAACAAATAGCAGTATTCAGAAAAGTAAACAAACTTTTATTTTAACTCAATCTTGTTTTTGTATTCTAGTTTCACATTTTTAAAACTTCTAGGTACAACTATGATCTTATCTTTTACACAGTAGCGACATTGTTTGATAACGTTGCCACCGAGACCGGTAGTTTTAATCCTGA
>NW_013530675.1:0-1189 GCF_000836235.2 Papilio xuthus | reverse complement strand
ATCATCATGAAACACACTCCTTTAGTCAAAAACAGAAAGAATTCTTATCCTATATGGTTCAGTACGTCATTGATCAAATGTCTGACAGAGAAAAATAAATTCCACAAACGATTTAAAAATTACGGAAACCCTAGAGATTACGACACGTTCGCAATGTTACGGTCGCGAAGCAAGGCATTAATTAAATCTTGCCGCAAGTCCTTCCTCTCATCAACAAACAAATCCCAAGTTCTTTTGGAAGTTTGCAAACACCCGCAAACCTTTCGCCCTACCCCAGATAATGTTCTACGGGTCGCAATCAGCATCTAATGATAATGATATATGTGAATTATTCTCAAAGTACTTCAGCTCCGTATTCAACAACAATCATAATGCCTCTGATTTTGAATCGGAGCAGTTCAATTCATTTTGTAATCTTGCTAACATTAGCGTCGGTACCAAGGACGTAGAAGCTAAGCTAAAATTGTTAGACGGCAGTAAAGGCGCTGGACCCGACGGAATACCACCGAAATTTCTAAAAGCTTGCTCAGGCGAGTTGAGTTTACCATTATCTCTAATATTTAACAAATCGTTGTCGCAAGGAGTGTTCCCCACTATTTGGAAAACTGCACACGTGGTCCCAATTTACAAATCAGGTAATAAAAACCTATGTGAAAATTATCGGCCAATTAGTATTCTAAATAGTCTCGCGAAAGTTTTTGAGTCTACAATCTACTGTTATTTTTATTTTCACTTTAAGTCTATATTGTCACCTTCACAACACGGTTTTGTTAAAAATAAGTCGACGATAACAAATCTTTTAGAATACAAGAACTTTTTATGTAGCGCTTTTGCTAAAGGAGGACAAGTTGACTCCATATACACGGACTTTTCTAAGGCCTTTGACAAAGTCCCTCACGACCTGCTGTGCGCAAAGCTCAATAAATATTATGGCATACATGGTGCCTTGTTGCGATGGGTAGAATCATATCTAACAAGAAGAAGTCAGGTAGTGTTTATAAGAAATTCAAAGTCGACCTCGGTAACAATAGCGTCTGGTGTTCCGCAAGGTTCTCATCTTGGCCCTCTGTTTTTTAACATATTCATCAACGACCTTGTCTGTCAGTTACGCTGTCGTTATCTATTTTACGCTGATGATCTTAAAATTTTTAACCTTATACAAGATAGCCAAGATTCTAAACTATTACAG
>NW_013530674.1:0-1512 GCF_000836235.2 Papilio xuthus | reverse complement strand
TATTAGGGTAGGCGGCTAGGGGTAGGTAGGGGGCGGGGGAGGGGGATGTTTGTGAGGACGGAGAAAGATGCGAGACATTTGTCTGTCGGGACGTAATCAACGATTGTTTTTGTCCGCAAATACTTTTGTCCTCGCGACTTTACATTTCTTTCAATGCCTGAATTGAAGAAGTCAAGAATCGACTTATCAATTTTTATTTATTTTTTCATCTAATTGCAATGATATGCTATTAATTGGTAAAAATAATGTTTTTGAGGACATATTTTAGTACTCCAAAAAAATATTCAGACAATGTTTAGTTAAACATGTGTTTTAACCCTTTGACCGCCGCTGATTGATATTATGAACGACGGTGTTATGTTTCACTATAAATATCAGCACTCTGTTTTAGGTATAAGTACTTTATTACTTATTGGTTAACATCGCATTTCACAAGTAACACATAATAATGTTTCAATGTTCATGATTTGTTAAAATCGGCATTTTTTCTTTTATTTCAATAAAAATGTTTATCTTTTTTTAACGAATGAAATATCAAAAAAACCAGTCCTTAAAATTAAACTAAAATTTTTCTTTAAATGTAAATAACCATCTAGTTTTTGCATTTAAATTTTCAGCATCTATTAAAATGTTAACTTCTCATTTAATTTCTTAATTAATGGAAACACTGACAATGCTACTAAATTCAGTTTAATTTTACTCTTATTAAACAGAATTAAATTCAATGAACTTTCTTTGTCTAGACATTGTAATTGTATATTTAAAATAAGGATAAAATGAAATATTAAATCTCAGCTGTTAAAATTATAAAGCGTGTCCCAAAATTCAACGATAAAACTATAATAGTGTATAGCCTGATCGATAACTACACGAGGGAAAATACTTTTTTTGTATTAGCTATTAGGTAGTTAATAAAAAAAAAATTAGGAATATTTTCATGTTTGTAGCTATAGTATCTAATCAAAACATCTTAACAAAAAGAGTTGTTTTTTTTAGTACTTTTCCCCGTGTAGTTATCTGTATAGATCTGACTATACATCATTATAGTATTATCGTTCAATTTTGGGACACACTGTATATACAGTATACTATATTTATAGGCCTTTTTTTAAAATGATAAACTAAATTGTTTCAATCTGTTTTGTAATGCAAAGAACACAGCAATATATTTAAGATGACTTTATATTGCTGAGAATTTCTTCGATATTGTTCTATTGTATTGCGACGCTTCCTTACGACTGTTATTCTCTATGTTGCTCTTGAAAGATTACTGTATCGTACGTTTATGAAAATCTATATGCGTTTCTACTATTGAACTAGTAATATTACGATATTCTAAGATTTAAATAGAAGATTATAATAAAGTGTTTTTATATCAATAAGACTTCAAATAACGTTTGTCGCAATTCCGCCAAAATCAAAATAAATAATAAAAGCAATAATTCACCTCGTTATAGCCGATCGGCGCCATTTGCAAACGCAATTACGTTAACTGCTTTCCAATTTTAAAAT
>NW_013530671.1:0-707 GCF_000836235.2 Papilio xuthus | reverse complement strand
TCTAGTTTGCCAACAGTTGGTTTTTCATCAACTGCTGTCAGATCTTGTATTTCAACCTTGTCCATTTTATCAACAGGGCTTGGCGTTTTATCTTTCTCAAGTATGTCAACAGTTGGTATTTCATCAATTGCAGTCTGAATCGGTTTTTCCACCTTGTCCATTTTATCAACAGGGCTTGGCGTTTTGTCTTTCTCAAGTTTGCCAACAGTTGGTTTTTCATCAACTGCTGTCAAATCTGGTTTTTCCACCTTGCCCATCTTATCAACAGGGCTAGGCGTTTTATCTTTCTCAAGTTTGTCAACAGTTGGTTTTTCATTAACTGCTGTCAGATCTGGTATTTCAACCCTGTCCATCTTATCATCTTGGCTTGGCGTTTTATCTTTCCCAAGTATGTCAACAGTTGGTATTTCATCAACTGCAGTCAGAATCGGTTTTTCCACCTTGTCCATTTTATCAACAGGGCTTGGCGTTTTATCTTTCTCAAGTTTGTCAACAGTCGGTTTTTCGTCGACTACAGTTGGAACTGGTATTTCAGCCTTGTCCATTTTATCAACAGGGCTTGGCGTTTTGTCTTTCTCAAGATTGCCAACAGTTGGTTTTTCACCAACTGCTGTCAGATCTGGTATTTCAACCCTGTCCATCTTATCAACAGGGCTTGGCGTTTTATCTTTCTCAAGTTTGTCAACAGTCGGTTTTTCGTCGACTAC
>NW_013530670.1:0-2918 GCF_000836235.2 Papilio xuthus | reverse complement strand
GAGCCCTGCGGGTGCTTCGCCCCTTCCCCGCCGCAGCCACATTGCACAAGATGAAGGAGTTGAGGAGTGTGACAGCGCTGGCACACACTGTTAAAGCTATGGCTTTCTTTACTGCAATATCGGGTGAGTGTGATATAAGAATATACTAGCTGTCTCCCACGACTCCGTCTGCGCGAAATGAAATAAAACTTACTAAGTAATCTACGTATTCTTTCAGGCTATGTTCTACATTTATGTCAAATTTCAGTAAGATCCATACAGAATACGGATATACTTTCAAGCAAACATTCATCCATCCAAACATTCGCATTCATAACATTAGTAATAATTCATAACATTATTAAAAAAACAATAATTATTATTGAAAAAATAAGTCGGATTTATGATTTTTATAGTTCGATATGTGCTCAATTTTTTTTGTAAACTAAAATGTTACCTGTGTGAGAGCGTCGGTGGCTCAGGGGTCAAGCACTTGACTTGCAATCTGCAGGTCCTGGGATCGAATCCCGCCATGTACCAATGTGTTTTTGATTTTCGATTTACATATGTACATTTATCTGACGTTCTTACGGTGAAGGAAAACATCGTGATGACGTATCAACGTATAAATTCAAAGATATGTGTGAAGTCAACCCGCACTTGGCCAGCGTGGTTGACTATGGCCTAATCACCCTTGATTTGAGGGTAGGCTCCGAGCTCCTCGGTGGGGACGTATAGTGAGCTGATGATGTGTGCCCTAAAATGTTAGCTGTTTAAAGAGACATGTAAATAAAAGTTTGTTTGTACGACGAGGCGCGTTCGTGGCCGGACTGGACGCGGGTCTGGTGTACAACTCGTTCCCGAAGATGGGCGAGCGCTGGTTGCCGGAGGACATCCTGGCGCTGACTCCGACGAGGCGCAACTTCACCGAGAACCCCACCACTGTGCAGTTCGACCACCGCGTGCTCGGCACCGCCACCCTCGCCGCCGCCACCACCCTCGCCCTCCTCGCGCGCCGCCGCACCCTCTCGCCCCCCGCCACCACCCTCGCGTATGCTGTCGGAGCCATGGCCTGGGCACAGGTCACTTCTCTTTATAATCATTATTATCTATACAAATACAAATAGTCGTGTTTGTTACACTATAACATAAGAACATCTGAACCGATTTGACTGAAAAACTATGGGGAGGTAGCTTAAAACCATGAGACGGACATAGGATACTTTTTATGCTGTTTATCAGACGAAGTCGCGATCAAAGGCTAGTTACTTATATTTATGAAATCCCACGACGTCACATTAGTTACAATGTAAAATTTCTTTTATAAAAAGTGTTTAGATAGTGAGAAAACCAATTTATAAATAAAGAATATTGTGGACAACAACATAACTCACGCCTGAAACCGAAATGGGTAGGCAGAGATGCGGATCTCTATTTCTCTTGTTACGCTCTTTGTCGTGGATACAAGTTTTAATTGTTTATATCGTATGTGTGACAACGCAGGTGTGCCTGGGCATAGCGACGCTGGTGACGTACGTGCCGACTCCGCTGGCCGCCAGCCACCAGGCCGGCTCACTGACGCTGCTCACCCTCGCCCTCTGCCTCACGCACGAGATCAAACTCCTCAAGTACATACCCAAGTGAACCGCATCACATCACATTGTGCTAAATCCTACGCATTTAATGAGTTAACTGTTGTATTATAAACCATAGCTGTTACAACAATAACCGTATCTTTGTTTAAACTGTTATAAAGTTCACAAATGTTTTCTTGCATTGGAAACACACGGAGTAACATTGTTACCTTGTTGAGTTCAGTCGACACAGTATTGTAACATGTTTCAGTGAAACTTCTTTATATTATAAGTTAACAAGCGGATACTTGAATTCAATAAATTCAGGAAGAACGCACATAAAGATTAATTCTATGATGCAATAATATGCTTTACACATCACATCCTCCATCAAATCCACTTCCTCTTCACATTATTTCCTTGTAAGAAAGGGTAGGAAGGGGAAGTGGACTAAAATTATACCTCCGAGTATTAAAACTAATGTTAATCTTCAAATTAATATTTGTATTGTAAATGTGTCGCGTGAAACAGACTGCTTTTTGTATAATATTGTACTATTTAAATAGATGGTTTTTGTTTCTATATGCTTTTTATTTTCTCCTTTATGTTTCACGATTAATTTCAAGCAGATCAAGTACGTATATTTAACTCTTACTAATTAAATGGGAAAGTTTAGATGAATGGATCGATGTTAGTTACAAGTTATCTCTGGGACGGCTCAGTGATTTTTTAATTTAATTGGGCATACATGTAGAATAGTTTGAAAAAATAAAGCTAGGAAGGCTACTTGTATTTTTTTATGACTGAGCCGCGACAACAAGTCTATATGTGTCACTAATTCAGAAAAGGTCGAGAAGAGAACATTTTAACCCCTTCTATTAGATCACTTTGTTATGCCTATATTTAAGCATTTATCAGATAATAAGTACAAGAATGAAATAAGTATATTTATCTTAACCGATTTTATTTAAACATATTTTACAGCAATGGATTTCTATAAGAACAAAACCAATTGTTATACGAACGCAACGCGGAGTACTAAATTTGCATTGCAATAGATTCAACGAGTTACGTTACAAATAGTTTTTGACAAAAGAATATTTTATGTGCGGTGAATTTTAAACACAAGAGATGCAGATTGCAAATTGAATACAATAAGATAATAGATTACGTTTAATTTATACACACTTATACACGACTTGCGAGTGTAAAGATCAATATAAAAAAACTCCATACAATGCAAAACAATCTTCTATGCTCAAGTTAAAAGGAATAGGAAAATATTAGCAAATTAACTGTAAGTAAAATATATTAAATGTATATAAACGCTATTATTTACAAGCGTATCGACGTGAGCAAAAGAAT
>NW_013530669.1:0-4028 GCF_000836235.2 Papilio xuthus | reverse complement strand
ATTTCCTGACTATAAAAAAAAAAAAAAAAAGGTTAAAATTATTCTTTCTGAAGATTGCCTACGAGTATCGATATTTTTGAGTTGTATGTATTGTTATAACTCTTTTCAAATAAATTGTCTGCTCAGAGACGGCGCGCTGCGCATTGCCCTACCCCTAGACCTTGTTACACCTAACAGTGTGTTCTGCGCAGCGACAAAGTTAAGAGCCGCCAAGATATATGAAAACATTTATACCTACCAGTTTTCCAGCATGATATTAATCTTTAACGACTATATAGTATCTAGATTGATAGTGTAGCGAATGATCTTTGCTCGTGTATCAATGCCTTTAATAACATCATCTTAACGATGTACGCTATATGCCCCAGAGACGTTTTTGTTTATTTCTAGTCTGACATAACATAGATCACTCATTGATGTAATAACGACTTTTCACTCGCTGTTATGAACCTATAATTTTTTGTATGTTAACGTGATATAGATTAACCATGAATTAAGATCATTAAACGCTTCCTATTCTAGGTTTCTGAGAAAAAAATCCCCGTTAAAACATATTGTTATCTTTATCGATATGTTATAAACAGGGATTCTGGTCTCAGAAATACACGGTTAGTACTTCATGTTTTATATACTATATACTATCTGTCGCTCGCGACTCCGTCCGCGTGATATGAAACAAAAAATAGTTCCCGGCAATTATTCGAGTTTTTCTCGCCGTAAAAACCATCTTTAAACTTCAACGTACATTTTAAAAAAAATTAGCCAAATTGGTCCAGGCGTTGTTGAGTTATGCGCGTACCAACACATTTTGTGATTCATTTTTATATTATAGATAGAAGACAAATCTTTCCCTTTATAATAATTTGATATAAGCGGCGTGTGTCCCGACATTTCAATGACCCCATCAGACCTTAACTGGTTTTAAAAGGAATTACTACTACTCTTTGAATAACCAATACCTATAAGAATAAGTTTTGGTACGCACAATTTACGGTTAACTAGGAAAAGGTTATTTTGGATTAAAAGGTTTGCCATAGTTATAAAGCCTAATGGTACTTAACAATTAAGTTTAAAAAGAGAAAGTGCTTACTATTATTATATTACAAAGTTAACGTTTAATAACAAGTATTGGTGATATGTTGTACTTTCACTAACTAAGAAAACATCGTACACCATCATTAACAAAACGAAATCAGAGCAATATCATTAATCCACATTGATCTCGCTTTCCAAGGTTGATCAGTGACTCATCAATACACTCGATATACAGTCGAGGAAATCCGCGGTGTACTACTTACAAAATTGTCTTGTTCCTTGCAAGGTGACAAACTTCAGCTTCTTAGAAATAACCAATTAGATAGTACAGAAATAAACAAACGACTGCATAATAATAGAAATAAATTTGAACATGTACTGTGAACGTAGTCTCAATACGTATAAAAGGATTGTAGCTATTAAGGTGGACTGTCACTGTCAGATTCCCTGACTGTACCAGTCGAACAATTAAATTCGCTTTCCACTATAATATCGACAATCACATTAACTTTATATTTTGTCATGTATGTTTTACGATTTTATTAAATTAACTAGGAAATTAACGTCCTCGACTGTACTTTTGATATATACTCGCGAAAATACAGGTGAAAGTTGGTCGCGATGTTTGTACAAGCTGACAATTTATTGGATCAAATATTTGACCTTAACTTTCAAACATTGGTAAAGTCACTTCATATACTTGTTTAAACAAGTCTAAAGAAACCAGTCATCTTGGATACGATAGTTAATCTTATATATTTAAATCATATAGAGAGCGTCGGTGGCTCAGGGGTCAGGCACTTGACTTGCAATCTGCAGATCCTGGGTTCGTATCCCGCCATGTAGCAATGTGTTTTTCGATTTCCGATCTACATATGTATTCCGACCTTCTTACGGTGAAGGAAATCATCGTGATGCAACCTGCACATATCTGAGAAGAAATTCAAAGATATGTGTGAAGTCAACCAACCCGCACTTGGCCAGCGTCGTTGATTATTTCCTAATCACCCTAAACTTAGGGTAGGCTCCGAGCCCCTCGGTGGGAACTTGTCCATATAGGCATATATGCTCAAATTACTTAAGATATACGAAAGCTTATTCACAATTGCTCAGAACGGTCGTGACAAAATATGTTCTAGATAATAAACATTGACATTATAAGAAATTATTTATACTGTCGCCTTTATAAATAAACTATAGATTAAAAATATCTAAGGTATTGAAAAGCTTTAATTTCCGGCTTAAGCATACGATTATCATAATAAAGCGCTTTACACACAACACATCGCAACGATCACGTAGCGATCGGTTGTCGACATTCTTCAAGCCCTTTTCTACTTTCATCCGCTGACATACAAACCTTTGACCTTCACTTACAATGGACCCTAATACCGCTTCTATAAAATGTATTCCAACGCTATCATAGCCTAGTCATGTTACTATAACCATAATTTATATTTTTAATAACTAATTCGCGACTACGCCCGCGTAGAATAAAAATAACTTGCAAGTTACTTTATCTAAATATATTAGGAATGTATGAAATATTTGTAGCAGATCTCGCAACTAACGACACCTTTCATCCAACTGACAAAAGAGATATTTGAATTTTATAATTTTATGCAATTAACAATTTTGTGGTTCGATTGATTTATTTTTCCATTAATAAAGTATCGAAGCATTTTTAACGGAATATCGGTACTATCAAAATTCAATTAACTTCTCTCTTTCTTTTAGGCCTTGACTAAAATGTTACCTAATGACTAATTTCTAGATTATATTAAGGTGCTATCACACTGTAACGTGATGTATTATTGTCAAAAATTTTATTAAAATCATTAAATTTTAGTTTATCAATATAAAATTATAGGTCGTTGCAACAACTTCGTTTGAATTTCTTCGCGGAATTAAAAATAAAGTAGTAAGTATTCAGTCTCAAATTTCAGATTCATGCAACCGTTCTAGAACTTCTAACTAACATCCCATACATTCTAACAAACATTTCAATTTAAAATATTATATTTCCCTAATAAACCAATTTAATGCGTCATATATTAAAGTAGGTAAAGAGCTGTGTTCAATGTGTTTACAACTTTAGAAGTCCAATGAAAATCTGATTACAAACGTATAACCATAATAAGATTGTAAGACGTGAGAACTTAATATTATTAACTCTAGGACACACTGGTAAACAACACAAAATGTATCCTAGTGTATTAGTTACCTTAGTTCTCAGAGCCCGTCAGTCTGTACGATTTTGTTTTCACTGACCGACAAAATTATTAATCATGCTTTCACTGGCCTGTGAACCGGCGCGTTTGACGACCTTTAAAATAAATACAAGCCAATTTGAATCTTAAACACCTATATTTAAAGTAGAATTTAAAGTTTCAACACGGCTAGTGTGCACCATTGTATTTTTGGTAGTATTTTTGTTAGGTCACAATAACAAAATTATGTCTGATGACATCTGAAGTTATTTTAACAGGGTCATATTAATATAAGTGGTTATAAACTTGACATACTTTACTAAGATAATATGATTGCTAAAATAATTTACGGAAAGTTATACTTTAAAAGCAAGGCTCTATATCAGTCTTTCCCAAAGTGGGCGATAACGCCCCCTTGTGGGCGCTGCAGGTCTCAAGTTGCGGGTTATAGTAAAAGTTTCGTTTAGAATTCTCCGTTAATATAGGTACATATATAGGTTACAATAATTAATTAATTTAATGTAAAGTTATAGTGGTTTTTAAATATGTGAAAATATGGGGGCGCTAAAAATATTTATTGCCAAAGTGGGCAGTAGACAAAATAGGTTTGGGAACCACTGCTCTATATGATAGGAGTACGTGATTGGGTGCAAAGTTCCCCCCTTATGTTTAACTGCCACGATCGTGTAAATCCAAAAATCCCCGCTTCGACTCCCCAACTAATACAAATAAATATTCTTAGTCAACACTTACTCAAAGATTCCTTTATGTAGATAATAAAGA
>NW_013530668.1:0-2000 GCF_000836235.2 Papilio xuthus | reverse complement strand
GAAGCGTAATATTACTGTCCTCCAAGATTAAATAGTCTTTAGAAAGCATAGCATGAATAGGCTTTCGACTTGTAACACTTGTGTGGGAACCTGGATGGCTGATGTTCTCCCTGGTGGTGGGCAGGCGCACGCGCTGCGCAGGCGACCGCGACTCCCGTGTAGAAGACTCCGAGCTAGCGTCGCTGCCCAGCTTGCTGAGCAACATCTGCAATGCGTGGCATTGTCAACATGCAGCAAAAACAAACTGGCTTCGAAAGTAAGAGTGAAGGGTAAAAAAGATTTTGGACAAGCTGGGGAGAGTGATATAATTGGTTTCCACGATGACAGTGGAGTGGTATTCAACACGTACTCATGAATTTTCTACCTGCAGTTCGTTCTCCTTGGCCTGCAGGGTGCGGCGGTAGCGGTTGTTATATTGGCGCAGCTCCTTCAGCCGGCGCTCCAGCTCGGGGCCGGGGTCGCGGCACTCGTGTGTCGTGGCCGGCCGCAGCGTCGCCCTGATCCGAGACCCCGCCGCGCCCGGCTGGCCATTACGACGTAACTCTAGTAGCTGGGAAAACAGGATCTTGTTTACCCATATTTACTCTAAGAAAAATCTTGACAATAGTTAAACCTCGAAGCTATTCTATTAGACAGTGAAATGTTTGTGTAAGTAATGGCTTAATAAACGACGTACAAAAATAAAGAATACGTAAGTCCTTAAGAAAGTTTGATGGCAAAACAAACACTAACCTTGGGCACAAATACCAGGCACAAAGTGGCCGTTGTACAGAATATAATGAAGATAGATATGAGAACAAATAGGGCGTCCTTATGGTCCGCGAGCACCTGCAATAAAATAATCCGACTCAAAGGACCATCTTCAACAAAAATATTTTTAAGTATTGAATTGTGTTATGTGTGTTAAATGTAACTTACATGAGCGATGGGTGCACCCATAATACACATGATGAGCACATTGTAGACAGACAGACCGATGTGTTTAGAATCGTTTAATGCGGGAATGGATACGTGTCGAGTCTCCCATGCGAGAAATGCTCCAAACACCTAAGTAAGAAATATAGATCAACTTAGAAGAAGTAGTACTAGCAGATATAGTCTTGTTTACGTTGAATTTCTACTGTTAGTTTAAAACCCAGAGGCAAAATCGACCCTCAATTCTGAGGTACTGATGTACCTAAGCAATTCTTACAAATTACTACGAAATTAATTATTATTATACCAAACACTTACCAGTAGGAGTCCCTTGTACACGTAAATGATTCCGACGAAAATGGTCATCTTTTCCGATTGACAGTACTCATTCTCTTGAACGATAACGATGTCTTCACTTGTCGGATGAGGCTATTAAAGTCCACATACATTATTAACTTACTAGGAATCTAACTTGAGAAATAATATAGCTAAGTAATCGTATAACTTACGTATGGCTCCATCTGTTTTGTAGCTCTATAGAAGGGATAGAATATCTGCCACGTGCTCATAATAGCAATGTCTATAGCCAGTAGAACTCCGACCACCATAAATAGTTGATAATCTCTTATCACCTGAAAATACCAACACAATAGGTAAGATAATAGACAAGAAAACAGGAATACTACTAGTTCATGACATAGAGGATAAATGTAAGAATCTTCCAAAGTATGAAAAATTACAAATATTAAGAACATGATATTGGGAGGACAAAAAGATCTTGGCCATTTGTTACCTTCTTATTGAGCTTAACATCAGTGAAGATGGAATGCACGCGCCAGGTCTTGGAGAACATCGCGCCGAATGCAAAACTGAAACCCGTCATCAGCAGACCCGCCCTCGCGCTACAGATGAATGGAAATGCACCTGAACAGAGTAGACCCAGACATTAAATCATAAACGTTTCGCGAATGTATATTACACATTCTATTTACTCGAAAAATATTTTACATATTTTATTAAATCAAGTTGTTTAATTCACTCTTTTAATTAAATCAAATTTAGTGCAAGAATAAAAGTAATTAATG
>NW_013530666.1:0-598 GCF_000836235.2 Papilio xuthus | reverse complement strand
AAACTTTTGTATTTATAGAGGACTCGAAGTGAAACTTAATTCCAAATTAATAGAAAACATTGTTTACTTTATTAATGAAAGATTTGGACAGACTCGAAAACCGTTGATCTAATAATGTAATAATTCATTGTAACATAAAGTTATTTCTTTGTAAATATACTCAAGAATTAAAATATGGATTTGTGTTTTTGTAGGGTTTGTCTTTATTCTTCCCTGTTATATGCAAAATTAATTTTGCTTCAGTTTTCAAGCGAAGATACATGTATCTACATCTACAAGGATCATGATCCTTGTACCCTTATTTCAAGGATATCGAGAACACTTCTTTAAGCCGAGTAGAAAATGTTTGCATTGCAAACAAAGATCCGATTTCAAAATGAAAACCTATTTCAAATTAGAAAGTCATTTTTCATTCGCCTTTCGTTTTTTAGATTTTTTTTATTAGTTAAGTACACATTAAAAAATGCTAAAAAAGACGTAATTTTTCATTATTCTTTTTCGTTTAAATTTAAAATTGTTAATTCTTTGAATAAGCTAAAATACGAGCATCGTTTTAGCAAAATACAAAAAGGTGACAGTCACGTGGAGCCTGTTAACG
>NW_013530665.1:0-1524 GCF_000836235.2 Papilio xuthus | reverse complement strand
AAATCCCGCTGCAAATCCAGCAGGATGTGCCTGCAGCAGATTTTGGAGGCCACACGACGAATTGAATTGCCTACGGCAATTGGACGGATGCCACCATCCATTTTCCGAAGCGCGCAAAGGTTGGCTCCATATAACACATCAATTATGTCATTGCATACCTTCCCAGAGAACATAAGGTTCACGAGGCTGGTCAAATCCTCCAGAAGTGCAGTGCCGACGTCACCAACAACACCACAAATCAAATCTTTAAGGTGTTGTGGTGACATACCGTCTAATCCGCCGGCAGAGCCCCTCCTGAAAGACATAATCGCGGTTCGTACATCCCCTGGTGTAGCCTCGAGGGTACGCTCAGAAGGCTCGGGGGCATCCGGCAAGTGAGTTGTTGCTAAAGGTTGCGGATGTTTAGACAACAAGGCAGCGTAGGTCTCTGGTGAGTTGGGAGCAACGACGTCACTAGTAAATAAAAGGTCGGCAGCACCTTTAATGTCTCCCTCATCAAATTTTGATTCAATTCTTTTTGTAATTTTGTATGATATTTGTTTTTCCTGAATATTGTCTAAAGTAGGCCTAAAGTTAGGGGAACAGTTGTTTTTTATTTTTTGAGCAAGGGAACTTCCATGTTTGTCTTGGCTAACATGTAGCGTTTTATACGCGAATGTCAGGAAATTCTCCCAGCTATGTTTATCGTTCTTGTCGATGACATCTCTGACGCAGGAAGACAAAGAGGTCGCCACACACCGTCTAGCCCCGCGAGGGATTCTTTTTACCAAGGGGAGGCTTCTCCTTAAGTTATTTAATTTTTGCCATAAGGGACCCTCGGTGGGGGGTTCATTGCCATTTATATTATGCAAATTCTCATTGCTACTTACATGCGGTTGCCGGCCCTTATGGCATCTACTTTGGTGTATATGCAAACCTCTTTGTCCCTTGAAAAAACGCGGCTGGGAGCATTCATTGCATTGCACGAGTTCCTGTGACGCAGTTGCACCGGACTGACTTGCGGATGTAGCCTGCTCAGGGGGCGGGAGATTTAAGGTTAGCATATAATAATACGACTTAAAAAGGTAAATGTTAAATATAAATGGTAAATGACATTGGTAAGGCTAATTACACGATACAGAATCGCGACATAAAATCGGATATTCATGCTTCATTTATTATCGGCATACCGGAGAATGTGTTTGAGCAGGTACTGCCCCGAATGTGTGGCCAATTGGGATTCGGTCTGTGGAGTGGTATCTGTTTCGCCCTCGAACACCACGGGACGCACACACGATCTAAGTCTGAAAGCTAGAAGTTCTTCTTCACGCGGAGTTAAAATGCGATATTCTCGTTGTCTCCGAACAGTGGCCGATGACCTCTAAACTCATCATAATTGTCTTCAATTGGACTTTAAAACGTTTTTTATAATTTTTTCGAAATCTTATAATTTTTATTGATATTGATATGTCACCTGTCCAGAAGGAAGTTGTATTTGTATACACTCTATATAATGAATATGACTCAATTACTCAAAGTAACCTA
>NW_013530664.1:0-902 GCF_000836235.2 Papilio xuthus | reverse complement strand
GCCGGGAGTCAAGACCTCTAATAGAACTATACAGGTTGAGCATAAATTGTGAGCCGGCAACAACGCGTCGCGTGCTAACAGATAATTTAATTAAGGATGAAAATTGTAGAGGACGCTGTCGTTTCTCGCTGGCTACCACGTGGACCTTCACATATCTAAACATTGTCACATGTCCTGCTTTTGTTTTCATGAAACTATCTACACAAAGTCATGTTTATAAATTAACTAAATAAAACATTTTACAAATTATCTGTAGAACTCAGTTGTAAAATAAAAAATAAACTCCTTTGAGTAAACTCTTTCATCCGCACATTGCTTTAAAAAAATAACAGAGGTCTGATAAAAAGATTCCGCTTCACGTTTGAGGCGGTTAAATTAATAAAAATTAAGCTTTGACAGCAAACAGAGGTCGCAAACACGGTTTGTCGCCATTACGCCGTCGGACAAAGTGATTATGGTCGGCGCATGTCCGTCGCGCAGTCAATTATCCCGCGCAAACAGCGACTCAATCTAACCCGGCTCGCATTAATGTAGCGAGCCGTTATCAGAGGGCTGTAAATGTTTACGACATCTGCTTCGGGGGTGTCTTGATGCCACTTTAATAAGGAAAATCATTACTCTTCCTACATGTTAGAGGCTGATTTGCTTTGGTCGGGAAGTCGATCAATCATGTAATAATTGCCTTAATGCAGCATGTTATTAGTTCCGTGACATACATTCTGATTAGAAAACAAAATGTATGTCATTGTATCGGTCGCATATTTTATTGCAAGATACGCGTAGTAAATAGAATTAATTTGCTACATTTTTAACTTTTTCGTTTTAAAAATTCCAGTTCGCTCGGCTCAGAACCTTTCTGCGAGTGACAGAAAAGTAATTAATTAATACAATTATTCATCCGT
>NW_013530663.1:0-884 GCF_000836235.2 Papilio xuthus | reverse complement strand
TACAGACAGAAAAAGGAAATATCTTTTCTGAGGAAAAAATCCGACACTGTGCCGATGTATCAGCGTAACACTAGCTTTATTAAATGTCAACGTTTATGTCCCCTCACTAATCAATTTGAATCTTGACTTGGTAATAAAAGCGCGCCATTCGTGCTAAATAATTCTAACTAATAATGGCTAAAACTTTATTTATTATTTATTGTTTATTCTCTTTTCTGTCTTATAAAGATAGGAAGTGTGTCTGCAACTTTTAAGTCCTTTGGACACGTCTATGGGTAGCGTTCATTTCGTAATTTTAGAGAAATCGAGACACTAAAAGAATTATAAAGGATATATTTTTCCTTATTCTATAAATAATTTAAGGACTTCCTAAAGTAATGAATGCTAAAACATAATCCTTTAAAGGCATTTTAATAGGTCAAAAAAAAAAAGAAAAAGTATTTCAAACTGTAAACCAAATGCTCAAATGTCCGTAAAATAGAAAATTAAAAAAGTTTTGATGGAGTACTACTTTTTTTTTGAGAAAATGTTCTTTAAATGGCTTCAGAAAGAGTAATTTGAGTTCCTAGCGATTAGTGACGTATTTTCAAAGTATATAAAAAGTATGTAAGTATTAAGTAGATAATAATTTAAGTAAGAAGACTTCAAAGAATAGGTATTTTATAGAAAACCATGGCCTTTTTACTGACTCTTTTTTATATATGTGGGAGTCACAGCCGGAGAATACTTTTTCAAATAAAACATAGTCTTCTTTAACTCATATATTTCCTTTAGAATTGTAAACAACAACTTTTTCAAAAACACCGCTGTTACATTGTCATCTTCATTCCCCGAATGTCAGAAAAACATGGCCGTCATTCAGACGAGCAATTACAATACTTTTA
>NW_013530662.1:406-600 GCF_000836235.2 Papilio xuthus | reverse complement strand
ATGTACATCCTTACAAACTAAATAATTATGTTAAATATTACATATTAACAATAAGTAATGTATAATTTTTTTTTAATAATCAACGAAATAAAGTAAATTTGTGTTTAATATTATAATTTAAAATACTTCTAAATAATCACTACAAATGTAAACCATGTCAAAGTACTATTTGTGTTATTATATTGTATTTATTC
>NW_013530662.1:0-186 GCF_000836235.2 Papilio xuthus | reverse complement strand
GGACATTCGGCATCGAGCGGTTGAAGTGGAAGGTTGTGGCAAAAGTGAAAAATAAAGCAGTGAATATAATATTTGGTTTTGCTTGAGTAAGACATCCTGAAACCCAGATATATCGTGCGTCTTATATACGTTTAACCTCAGGTAGCACACGACTTGGAAGACTTCCAAAGAAAGGTTGATGGTGTC
>NW_013530661.1:0-506 GCF_000836235.2 Papilio xuthus | reverse complement strand
CTGATATGTAAAATGTATTAGAAGTAGGGCACCATTCAATATGATAACCGGAAAGTATAAATCATTGTGGTGCTAAAAACTACACCAAAATACGAAAATATTTAAATGTTTAAATGAGTCTGACGTATGGGAATAACATGAAATTTTTTATTGAATTGTAACTTACCATAATCAGTCCATCTAAAACACAGTTGCATACAGCGTCGTTTTTCACGAAAACACATTTTAATTAAAAACAAAATGAATGAAACAACATTTAACTAAGAATACAAGAACAGAAATAGAAATACGAAAAAACGTAGCGGTTTGATGACACATGAATGTCTCGATGACAGAAATGATGCTTCTTCTCAGCCATGAGATGAAATGATGTTTACCATTATATAAAAGGTGGCGCCACTTTCCATACAAACCGTCCTTCTTCTAAGTTTCCACCCCCTGTATAAAATGTTAATTTTGTTTTTAAACGGTTTTATTTAACTTGTTTGTTTTTACGTATGTATGAA
>NW_013530660.1:0-848 GCF_000836235.2 Papilio xuthus | reverse complement strand
CTCACTTATCTGTCACATGTCGGCACCGACTAGTTTCGAGCGTCGGTGCCGACTCCGGACATATATGATAGTGTTTAGCCATTTATTTATTATTCTGCCTTACACAACTTAAAAAATATCAAATAATTGTACATAATAATAGTAGATAAATAAGCGGATAGCAATAATGCTTTTACTATAGTATTGAGTATTTAGGGTTGTTAGTTGTCAGCGGTATTGTTCCAAAGTTGGACAGTTCGCGTTTAAACAATCGGCTATAAATCGTGCGATTATTACATCTTATCGATCTCCGTTGAAACTTCGTCTTTCACTGCTATAGTACATTTATTACGGTGCGATTATTTATTAGTTTCTTATATAATTACATGCAAAAATGATAATTGATCAATTGTCATTATAAATTATTTATTAGTCAACTACCTGTTGCCCGCGACTGCGTCCGTCCCTCCGTGCGTCTGCGCAGAATTAAAAAAGAAACTTGATAAGTAGACTATGTGTTCTTCCAGACTATGTTCTATATATGTACCAAATTTCATCAAGATCAGTTGAGCTGTTCTGGAGGTACTTCCTGAGATTTAGCTGTCATATAACATTAGTGATAAAATACTTGGTACGTATAAGCTGAACTTTTTTTCTTGATCACTAAGGGAGACTTTTTAAATGACTATAAAGACTCTGAGTGCGGAAGACATGTTACTTGATTTTAAAATCTTGATATTCTTATAAGATTTCAAATGATATATTATGAAGGCAAATTTAGGATAACAGTGTCGACTCACGGCGCCCGGGGGAGGTTTTAGCGAAATTTACGGCGGTCAGCGCACACCTCAGCAGCCTTATTAAATTAT
>NW_013530659.1:0-1007 GCF_000836235.2 Papilio xuthus | reverse complement strand
GGACGCCGCCAGAGACGCCCAAACATCTACACGCCGTACGCACGCCGCTCGGGCTGCCGATTTTCTTACGTGTCACTTCGCGATCTCAACATCGTATACTTACTCCGCCCGCTCCTTCATATTGTGATATTATAGCGATTGTACTATATTGTGTGTAGCGAGAATATAACTACCTGTGTTTAATTCTAACGGGAGTTTTATTTTCACTTCGTAATTCGTTAGGCTAACTACAATCCCTACAAAAGGATTCATGAAGAGGAATCCTGGAATAAGTGTTTGTATGTCTCAATACCTTACAAGATCGAGAGCTGTTATATCCAAGGAGCTAATTTTTAATTGAAAAGAAGTAGAGACATTTTTGGATCAGACTCAACAAAAAGACGTTTTACAAGATCCTAGAAGGATCTTTAATACAGATGAAACTGCTTTTTTTAAATCCGAAGGGTGGTAGAGTTTTAGCACAAAAAGGGGACAAGACAGTATATCAGCAAGTTAATCCAGATGAAAAAGAATGCCTAACCGTCCTTATCACAGGTAGCGCATCTGGTGCCATACCTCCTCCAACAATTTTATTTAAATATAAAAGAATCCCACAAGAAATTGCGCAGAATTTTCCTCCAGAATGGGGTCTGGGAAAAACAGATTCTGGTTGGATGACTTGCGAGGCGTTCTTCGAATTTATTGACGACATTTTTCATCCATTTCTGAAGAAAGAAAGTATTCCTTTACCGGTCATTATTTTCGTGGACAGGCATGCGTCTCATCTAAGTCTACAAGTGAGTCAGTTTTGCATCAGCATAGGCCGTCTGCCAGGATTACATAAAATAACTGTTGACAAATCAGTACCTCCCGTTGTTAGTTGTTCTAGAAAAATTCCAATTAAATTAAGACCAAAATTGCAGGAGGAACTGAATCGTCTCGTAGCTGCAAATATAATAGAAAGGGTGGACGAACCTACCGACTGGGTGTCGAATATTGTTGTAGCTAACTATAAACCCATCGAAGTG
>NW_013530658.1:0-637 GCF_000836235.2 Papilio xuthus | reverse complement strand
CTTGGTGCGCCTGTTTTTTAACCGATGGACTGCAAGCACGGGGATATTCTGTTCTTTGAGGGACATTAACACCTCTTCTACGGGGATTTCCTTCGGGATCTTCTTGACGATCGCCTGAAGGATGCGCTCGTCTGCGAGCGTATAAGTGTGGAAGTATATATCTTTTTCGCGAAGGAACTTTGTCACATTGCGAAAAGCATCTGTCGAATCTAGCTGGAGTTTAATACCCTGTTGGGTAGGCGTTGCTACGCACTCTATTTTATTGGAAAGTGCCGATTTGATCATCGGCCACTTGTCCTTGGCTTGAATGTAGATTGGGGGAGGTTTTTTGCTATGTAGCGCACGGGCTACGGGGAGGGCAGGACGAGCGATTGGAGACTGGGGTGAGGAGTTGAAGGGAGCAGTTTTGGGAGGCTCGACGGGAGTAGCCATAAGAGCTGGGATCGGAGCTGGCTGGGAAGATTCGACCGGGGAATGAGGGCGCGGCGCCTTCTGAGGCACGGGGGATGAGGATGATGATGACGGTGACGAAGAAGCGGGGGAGGAGCGCTTCTTGCGCTTTTTCTTATTAGAGACTTCCGTAAATAAGCCGCCTGCATCTTCAGGATTTTCGGGGGACATAGGGGAGTCTAGCTCC
>NW_013530657.1:0-1722 GCF_000836235.2 Papilio xuthus | reverse complement strand
GGAACCTAATTTAGACTCTTTTAACTTTATAAAAATAAAGCAAACTAGGTTTCGTATAGGATAAAAGCGTAAACCGACTTTTATAACATATGTACGTTACTAAGGATTAGATGTTATGTTCATATATTTATTGTTTATATTAACTTACGTGTGAATTAAAGAAGCTTGGTATGTAATATATTTTTAATTTATTTTAATAAGTAAATGTAAGTAAACGTGGAGATTTAATCCTAACTTTAACTCAGAACATTGCATCTGAGAGGCAAAATATAAAGAGTTTTTTTGGCTTAGTATAGCCAAGATTTCTTAAACTATCAGATCTCGGAAAGTCCAAAAGGAAATACAGTACAATAGTTTACTGTATTTTTTTTATTTCGTGAGCAGCAGCCACCTGAAATCGCTGAAATAGCGAAGTGACCGTTACCCATAGACATACGCAATTGAATATGCGTTGCCTACCTTTAATCGACAGAGGAGAGGATGCACAGAAAGCAAATATTTTCCCTTCCCATGTATCCTCTCGTCCGGAAAGTCCACTTCCACTTCCCATCCTTTCTTTATAAGAAAAAGGGCGAGAAGGGAAAGAGGACTAAGTTAGGCCTCCGGGACGCACACTCATCAGACGAAACGCGGAATTGCTTCCACTTCACGCCTCTCTTCTGTGTGATCGTGGTATTTCATCGGACGAGCCGGGCGTTAAAGTGGTCTCTGTATATTTGAATGAAAGCAACTTAAGTAATATTAGTAGCCTTTTGTGTAGTTACTACATCTAGACTAGTTGAGGAATTACATCTCGGAGTATTCATTAGTATTTCAGTTAGAACGTTGTTCGACCACACCAAAAGCAGTTGCCACTCGGTTGAACTCAGTGAACGCAAGTTGCTTAGTTATTACACAGGTGAGTAACTAGGGAACTTTGTGCCGAATACCAAGGTGTTAGCTTATTCAGTTAGAGGAATGTTACTTGGGTTTGAGATTTGTGTATTAAAACGCATAGTTTCTATTTGAGAGTCTAAAATCTTCGTTTAAAACATATTATTGTCTCTGTTATGATCAAAGATAATGAAAAGGATGACGATAAGTTTTATATAGAGATTTTGGTCTCAGAAAACCCCAGTAAATTATTCGAGCAGTTCAGGTCAAGTTACATTTTTTTTTTAATCTTTCATGTTATTTTATTGCAATTTAATTGATCTATCTGTAATTACGTCATCAATTTAATATTTTTAAATTTCGAATTTAAATAAGGTCCTTTATTAATTAGCGAATTTCACGAGCAATTGCCAGGGGGTGATATACGTCAAAATTTCATCGTCATTGTCCGTAGATTTCATGTCAAGGGTTATTAAATTACCCGCCCTTTTGATAATTGACGGAGTGTCGAAGTTAGTTCGGCGTAACATTATAATGGACTGAATTAATCGTACTTGGTCTTTGGTAAACTCTATAGAGTATATAGAAGTGGGCAAAGATTAAGTAAACTTTATAGAAAGCATGATATACTTATGAGCATACTTTATGGAGATATGCATGGGCATATAGGTGGCTATTGTTTAAAACAAATAGTAAATATGCATTTATAAGTCTACACACAAACACATAAATGAATATTTAGAATCTTCTTACAAATATATAAAAATATGTAAACAACATATAATATTAAATTATTCAAACTTTCGTGAGACATTATATTAAACTGATATATAAACACGGCTAAACACT
>NW_013530656.1:483-1814 GCF_000836235.2 Papilio xuthus | reverse complement strand
GTATTTACAACATAAATAAGAAAGTAACGTTGAATTTGTATGGCTACAAATATTGACCGAAGAAAGTATGGATGGATGGTGTGAAAGAGGATATGTGAAAGTAAAAAGTGAATTCAAAAATAAAGGCTGATAGAAAGGTTTAGAGGAGTGGAACAACATACTATAGGGTACACTGATTTATGACGATATAAATATATGAACGTATTAAGTATTTCAATAATATAGCGAGTTAAATAATCATTACAATCATTAAAAATTACTCACGTTTTAATTCACAAATGTTTAAATATCTTTCACAATACGTATGTTTCGTTAAACAGTGCGCGCTTCGAGCACCACACAGCGACTGCCTTCAGTCCGCAGATGGAGTACAAACTAATCTAAATATAACTACACCGATATCTCACAATCAAATATTATCCATTCTAAGATGTCATTGACAGTAAATCCTGAATTAGTGCTTTTTAAATTCTATAAATGTTATATTTAATAGAATAAAATATGTGTTCGAATGTGTCGAATACTATTTATGTTTTTTTTTTATATATATTACAAGCTGGCAAACGAGTAAGCTGCTACTTTGAATTCGCTGAAATAGCGAAACGACCGCTACCCATACATCCGCAATTGCTTATGAGTTGCCTACATTTAGTCAACGGAGGAGGTACGCACATCAAGGGAATATATCTCCTTATGCGTCCTCCATCTTATCCACTCCTTGTAACATAATTAAATTTTAATTTAAAATACTTGAAATTAATACAATAAATAAATATAATCTTGCTTCGGTTGTTAAAGTAGGTAAATACTAAAGATTCTACATGGCCTTGACACATTTGAAGTTAATTCTTTATCATTTGAAGTTGTAAAGAAAGTAATTATACTTATTATTTGTTTCTTTTCTATCTGTTCTTATCTTTGTGTGCATGGGAAGGCCTGAGACGAGATGAACTACAGAACGAATGACAACTAAAATGACTCATGTAGATCGATTTGGTGGACCAAACCTGTTACGCCTACCCCACATACAGTGTGATCGGGCCAGGGTGGTAAGAACGATTTGTTCTACTGCAATTATATTTTTAATTAATACTCTCAAATGAATCACTCATATTACGTTCCGTTAAACGGAACGATAAACTATCAGTTCCACCAATAAAGGATAGTACAAAGCCACAAAGAGCTGTAAGAGGTCTCGTTTTCTCGTGACGTCACAAAGGCCGCCATCGACAACAAAGGTGCACTCTATGCTATTGTCTAGTTTGTGCGCTCCGGAGTGTTTGCGACTGTGTCTACGTCTTACACCTATTTCCACCAGTGCGATGAAACGC
>NW_013530656.1:0-259 GCF_000836235.2 Papilio xuthus | reverse complement strand
CAAATAGAGGTATTATTTGAAACTGATGGACAAGTTTGTTTGAAAGCTTCTTCTATTCGACTGTATTAATTTAGAAGTTTCATTATGTAAAGAAAATTGAAGCAAAAGAAATATTTCTGAACATTTTTCCTTAAAAGGGTAATTGAAAATTCCAGTAAAGAGAATTCTAAGATTAAAATGTGAAAAGATCATCTAGGGGTTAGGACAAGTTTTTCTATAGCAAAAGGTCTTATACAGGATGATTATCAACAGTCGAATC
>NW_013530655.1:0-775 GCF_000836235.2 Papilio xuthus | reverse complement strand
AGGTTAATAATAATATGTTTTAAAGGTAGATTTTGACCTCAGAAATCCACGGCAAGACGACCTTTCCTGCTGATTTAAATTTTGGAAAATTTTTAGGTGTATTTTTAAAAATAAATGAAAATAAAATACTGTTTTTTTAATCTAAAACGAGAATTTACAAGGAATAAAAAAATAGCTTAGTGGTAGACTCAGCTCGGGCTTAAAATGTCACATTCCGAGTGTTATCCACATTGAGTGCTTGTAAATAAGAGTACGTTTAGTACACAGTTGCGTTTCTGCCGACGCACGACCGCGAACGCGCTCGCCTCCACGCACCTGATCTGTCCGAGCGCGGCGGGAGACAAGTACGCGGGCGCGGTGAAGTGGCAGCTGCCCGCAGTCACCGCGCACTGGCTGCTGGCCTGCGCACACGCCGGCACCCGCCTCAGTGAGAGACCGTATCTCGTCGGTGACACTAAAGGTATTTAAACTTCGTATAAGTCGCTGCTCAGAATTTGGTGTTTCGGGGCATAAAAGGATGTAGGGGAGGGCACTTCACACAGTTCAAGGTCAGCCAGTGAGATATTTGAAAAGATTAATGAATATTCTTAACCTTATTAAACGTAATAAACTTATTTATAAGCTTATACAATTTGTATATTTTTTTTACTTGCGTTTGTCTGAAAATGTATAATTAAAAAAATGGCGTCTTATGACGTCACTAATATAAATAAAACCGTAATAATTAAATGTTTTATTATAGTATGAAACTAAAATTATTTTAATTTATTCTAGC
>NW_013530654.1:355-549 GCF_000836235.2 Papilio xuthus | reverse complement strand
TTAACATCGCCGAATGCTATTATCCATCTACACACTATTTGTCAACCATCGATCGAAGACAGTCTAAAAAATGCATTTGATTATTGCTTTTGGTCGAAATCATGACAATATATGTACATGTCGTGGATATACTACCCTCGTAGTAATGTTTATTTTATCATTGTAAATGTTCGATATTTTCTTTTCTTAATCAT
>NW_013530654.1:0-182 GCF_000836235.2 Papilio xuthus | reverse complement strand
TTCCGAACCGTTTTTAAAACATTCACGGCTAGTAACAACTTAAGGCCACGTTTTACAAATAACTATCATATGTAAACAAAGAAGACTGTTGCTATTTTTGGCAATCCAATACCTACTTTTTTTTTTTTGTAAGGTAAGACATAATAATTTAAACAAAACTCTCGTCCATCCAAATCAATTAC
>NW_013530653.1:9525-11388 GCF_000836235.2 Papilio xuthus | reverse complement strand
CCCCCCCCCCTCCCACCCCGCAGCCCGCTCAGTCCCCTCATACGAACCTAACTGGAGATCGAGGCATTACGTACACTATTTACTTGCGGATCGAGAAAAGGCGGGTCGAAACAAATTTCCGTGGAGTCGTAACGACGCGGCCGGCGATTTAATCAGGCCTCGGCGTTGATGGGATCCCCACAACGACGTTAGTCCGGCAATAACACGCGCACAAATCTATCAGCAGCGAACCCGCTCCGACCTCACCAAAACCACAAGTCATATACCAACTCGCGAGGGCTTCGATTAGACGAGTATCTGAGCGAATGCAAATTTTCTAACTAAATATTCCGAGTTAGTTTTGTACCAGTAATGTAATTGAATAGTTTTTGCGTATAATTTATTATAAGTATAAACTTTTATCACTTTGTTTTTTTAAAATACATGTTTGCGTTAAAACAATCCCGGTGTATTTAAAATAAAAGGAACCATCCATTTGTTACTTTATTAACATATTTCCCGCCTATCCTCCTTTTCCCTGCATATAATAGCAGGCTGTTAAATTTTGTCCTTTTATCTGGACCCTGTTAGTTAAGTACGAAGGGATTTTTGTTGGAGCGGCGTCAGCGCGGGCGTGGAGGCGTCGCCGCGGTCAAGTGGCGGCAGTTAACTTAATGTACCGGAAAACTTATTTGGCTCTTTGCTTAGTTAAGCTAAGTCGTGCCTCTTACTTTTACTAGAAATACTTTCGGCCGTGAACTTTCCTACCACTTAACTTTTATTTCATGTTGGTTCACGCTCTGTTTCACTAAAGTGGTAACAATACAAACATACAATGAAAGTATTTTGTTGTACATTTAACGCTGTTGATATTATTTTGCAATTTAATATATCTACATAATATTATAATACTATGTATGCATTAAAAGTGGGACGAAAGTGGGACAACCCTAATGGGTCAAACACTGGATGAAATTATTTTAAATTACTTAAGAGTTGAAATGAAGTTAACACAATGGTGTTGAATGACAAAAAGTGTGCGAGAGGTTTTTGTGCCGGGCGTTAGTTGGCGTGCGCCGGTCACTCCATTAATCACTAAGATTTTATGCTCGTGACTCCGCTCCTCGCTAATGCTCTGTTCAGATCAACTCTTGTGTTCACTTTGTCAGCTTTGCAGCGACGTTTTCTCGGAGTTATGCATTTAAAATGGAAAGCAACAATGCAAATTCTTAACAACAACAACAACAATAAATAAGTTAGAGATTATTTATTGGACGAGTCTCCAGATTACTCAAGCTTCGCGGAGAAACTCTGATGCTATTTTTGACCTTCTCTCTGGATTTACTTGTGTATATATTTAATAACTTGAGTAGTGTTTTATAAATAAATATGTAATATATTTTCTAAATATATCTCGGCCCTTCAACTTTCAAGATATTAGTATCTTGTCCGCACAATTTGGGACGTTAAATTAATTTGTAGCAGCCGTCCCGCGGGACACATCCCCCGGCCCTCTCTCTATCCTGCCCCCTCCCGTCCCGGTCCCCTCCCCCCCACCGCGCCATACAACAGATTCACACTGATGACGTCATTTTCCTTGTTCCCTAATGTAACTACTGTCATTTAGAACTCAATCAATTGAGCTTATGACAAATTTTATATTTCAATCCCTCAATATTTTACCTGATAAATATAGGACAGTATAAGGGCTGCACCCTAAGTTACTCTGATATGCGTTAGCAAATATCTAAATGGAAATTCCGATACTTAATTTTATTATGGCCCTCAAAATACCAATGGTAGCGATAAAAGCCGACTGCTTTTGTTCGTGGTAAAGTACCCCCCCCCCCCCCCCCCCCCCCCCCCCCCCCCCCCCCCCCCCCC
>NW_013530653.1:5209-8255 GCF_000836235.2 Papilio xuthus | reverse complement strand
ACAAATGTGAGCGTTATAATATTATTATGTTACCTGCGACACATTAAAAAGGAATATACTATTAGTTTTCCTTCGCTTTGCCAAATATTTACGTAAGCATTCTTAATAATTTTCTAACTGGAAACCAATTACGTAGTCGAGGGATATTGGATGTACTTTGATTGCGGCGGCGGCGACGGCGGCCGTGAGATGTGACAAGTAATTTCGCTGTGAAAAGCGATGTCATTGACAATTTTTGTGTTGTGTGGAGCGTTCTCACTTGTCACTGCCACCGACTTGCTATGACCCTTGTTGAAAACAAATCGACTGTTTGAATCTCGATATCATTTCGAACCAGATCACACGATATTCAAAGTAACTTACGCGTACTTTTAGAAATTTGTATTTTTGTACACCGCTTTTGTTGTAACCATTCGACTATAACTAATATATAATATACATAGTATAATAAGTTATAATGTAAATATTTTAAACAACAGTCGTGGCATCGTACTATAGATAACGTTTTGAGAACATACAAAATTGTATTACGATTTTAAAATGTCATGTGGCAGCCCTACCAGATACGTATCGCCTCTCTCAGCTAAACGAAAAGCTTTATTTATTTCCTGCTACATCAACATAAGTGCCATCGTTGTAGTCGAGCTACCCCACGAGAACTAACATAACCCGTCCTAACTTCACATAAAACTGCTGCAATCCGGAAAAATCCGGTTCCGACCGGCGCGGGCCCGAATCGGTTATAAGGTGCTTGTATTTTACTTTATTCAGGCTTGTCTGGTATGAGAGAGTTGGATAGAAGAGGATTCTTAGATTTTATGTTTGCAGTAACTATATACTTTCGACTCTTGAGGTTGATGAAATGACGGTCTAACATTAGAAAAGCTGCTAGAAATGTGTTACATTAAACTTACATTACAATCAAATCTAAAGATAAAAAATAATGAGTTTTTTTTACAAAGATGGGGATATTAAATATATATGTTTAGGATAAAAAGTAATGATACTTTTTATTCTAAACATAATAATAAATAAAAAGTTTACGAAAGGGACTTGGAGTGCGCACTAATATTGAGAAGTTGCTTGTTTATAATTTTGTTAGTAACGGTGTTTGTAATTCGTTTCCTTGTGAATTGAGTTTGTAAACACTTTGACGCGCTGTGAGCGATTCTCTGCTTACCCCAATGGAGATTAATTCTATTACATAAAGATACAATAACTTTCATAACAACGATTATAACTCAATATCTGTGATGTTTGAGGGGTGCCGAATTTATTCCTACCTAACTTATACGGACGGTTGGATTATTACAAAAAATAACATTCTGTATTTTACTATATATTTTACACAATACATTTAACAACATACTATATATTTTGGGTAATATACTTGAATAAGGTCACAATAATTTGATGAATATTTTACATATAATTTGTAATTTTAATAAACATTTTCTACTGTATAAGATACTCATATCTCACCCGAACTTGTGATACAACAATCGCTTGATTTAGGAGAACGTGGAGTATTGTTTAAGTAAGGAAATTTATTATGATCCACGTAAACCAACTAACAAACAAATAGCTACCTTATTCTGATATCTATAAAGTTTTATTTGCAATATCAAAAAGCGAAGCCATTAATTCAGCCGGTTCCGTACATGAGGCAGATTTAAAAAACGCTTCGAATGTTATTCCCGTATAAACATTGACCTTTTGTTAAAATCAGAGAACGGTTCCCATGATGCCGGCAGAACTCGCAACATGAAATATGTCTAGTTATGGAAATTTATCTTGCTCGTATCAATAGAGATGCGTCTGAAGGTTTTCAATATCGGTATCAAACTTTGTTACTAATGTTTTTAAATTAGTTTATGCATGAATCTTGTTTATCGCGTGGCTGTTATTTTAAAAGGCTTTCGCCTTTTACACGTTTGTCATTATGCGGATAGACTATCCGCATAATGACTGGTTTTTTTTAAAGATTAACAAAATCTTCTGTGTGAACAAACATGAAAGGTTTTTATAAAGAAATTTTCAAAGAGTAATTAATAATAAACGGTAATTTTGTTTCAAATCTTCTGTGCCGCTTTCTCATTAATCTCATTTTACCAAATGTATTATAATATAGCTACGTATTTAAACACATTTATACACAACTTATCTGGGATCTTTAATAGAAACGGACCTTAAACAAATACAGACAACGGCTGGTTAACTGTCCGCTGTTAGCTGTTTATGGTAAATAGTGTTTGTACTTAAACTTATCAGAGTAAAAGAGAACAGACACGAATAAGTATGTAAATCAAGATAACATCTCTGTACACGCCGCAGTTAAGTGGGACTAAGGGAATTACTTAAGTGAGATAAAATCTCGCAACTGTCACAGCTGTAACTTAATCTAGCTTAGTATTGACTCACCTAATAGACTAATAGACTAATAGACTAATAGTACTACTTCTGTAATTGTCTGTTGACACGAAATGAAAATGTTTGGAGATAACGGATTGACGTTAATTGTTTTATATTGATATATGTAAAAACTATATTCACAATTATAGGAAGTTATGGTAAAAAGTAAAAACAACGTTTAAGGATTTAAATAAACTTGTATATAATATCCTTTTTATAATAAACACTATGGAGGTATATGTCCGATCCCTAGCACTGCTCAGAGCAAAGTCAGAAGTGAGAATGATCTAAATTTCAGGGGGTCGGGCGTTTTTAGTCTAGACCATAAACAATCTTTTATCATAAACAATAGAACAGTCATAGATTAATTTTTGTATAGATTGTAAATTTAAATAATTCCAACACGCCCCCTCAAAAATTAATCATCTAATCAACGAGTTATACAAATATAATGTCCTACACAGATCATATACCTTCCATGTGCTCTCTGGGATACATTTTTATGTCCCAACATTTATTGCGAGGATTAGGGAAACCCAGTCAAAACCTAATCAGACCATTCATAAGTTGATTCAAACAATTAATTCTTATACAAACAAAAATAACTATTTTATTTCTAAACAAACAATTCAAA
>NW_013530653.1:0-2700 GCF_000836235.2 Papilio xuthus | reverse complement strand
TGAGCAGGGTGAATGTATCTATTATTTTGAGGACTTTTGTTGTACCGATATAATTGAATACTTTTGGTGTACCTATATATTTGCATATCTTGTCTGTGACGATCTATATGACGCTGACTGTACATAAAGACACCTGTCGACCGATGAGTTTTGAAATCCCTCCCGTTTTAATGATTGTTCGAACGTCTCGAACCAACACCTGGCCGCCTGTTTAAGGCCGTATAAAGCTTTATTTAATTTACACACAAAATAACTATTATTGCCTGTCACACCTTCAGGAATTTTCATATATATTTCCTCTTGTAACTGGCCATTTAAAAATGCAGTTTTAACATCCATATGATGTACTAATAAATTATGTTGAATGGCAAAACTCATTAAAAATCTAAAAGTAGCAATTCTGGCCACAGGTGCAAATGTTTCCTCATAATCAGTTAGGTATTGTTGACTAAAACCTCTAGCTACTTATCGCGCCTTATAACGAGATGGCTTTCCAAACTCATCGTTTTTGACAGTAAAAATCCATTTACAGTCTACAATGTTTTTACCTTGAGGTACAAGAGTCCATGTCTTGTTTATGGCATGAGACTTCAACTCATCATTAATCGCACCTTCCTATTGAGATCGATCACTACGTGTTCTGATCTCAACAAATGAACTAGGTACTTCACACACAACAGATTGTGCACACATTAAATAATCATCATCATCATCATCATCATGCCGATAAGAAATAGGGGGACGATCTTTGAGCCTATCACTCCTCCTCAACTCACTGTTTACTGTGTTTTGATTCGGATCACTAACATACACACTATCAGACTTATCCTTAATTGATATTGTATCATGGTTCGTTTTTCTAATTTTACTAGGACAAATATGGTCATCAGATTTCAATACATCCGATTTTGACCCATCAGAGTTTCGAGACTTATTTGACACTGATTTGGAAAAAGTAACATCAGTTTTGTCACGAGAATTTTCAATATTCTCTTCAGGCTTCCAAAGAGGCCTGGATATCAAAAAAATTGTCTCGTCCACAACAACATCTCTGACTACAACACACTTGTTACTAGCCGGGTCCCAAACTCTATACCCATTTGGTTCATACCCTAACATAATGCCCTTCCATGATTTTTCTTCAAATTTAGACTTGCACGTTTTATTGTGTACATAAACAGTAGAGCCAAATACCTTCAAATATTTAATTTGTGGTTTTTTATTATGCCACAACTCATAAGGTGTTTGGGGAGACTTTAAACTTTTAGTTGGCGTTAGATTTATCAAATATACAGCTGTCAGCACATAACCCCAAAAGACTTTATCTAACTGAGCACCATTTATTAAAGAACGCGCTTTTTCAGTGATGGTCCTAACCATCCGCTCAGAAACTCCGTTTTGTTGTGGAGTTCTAGGAACTGTTAAATGATAAGTTATTCCTTTCTCAACACAATAGTTTTTCATTTCCGTAGATAAATATTCTCTACCGTGGTCCGAATATAAATTAACTACTTTAGTGTTAAATTTAGCCTCACTTTTTGCAACAAAATCTTTAAAAGCAGAAAACACGTCAGATTTACAAGTTAATAAGTATGTTACACAGTAATGAGTATACTCGTCAACAAAAAGCACAAAGTAATTTTTGTTGTCAACAGTGGTTGGAGTGATAGGTCCACAGACATCGGAATGAATATTATATAAGGGTCGCTTAATGTAACTTTTATCTTTTGCCTGGTTAAATGGTAATCGACTCTGCTTTCCGTTTATACAGGCCTCGCATAACTGATCATCGGGTGCAACTGAACTAATCTGTTCAAAATCTTCAACCAAATTGTTAATTTTGATTTCTAAAAACTTATTTTTACTCATATGACCTAATCGTTGATGCCATAGTTTATAATTATTTTTATCGAAACCGCACGAATGGAAAGCAGGGCTATTTATAGATGTTAAAAATTCAATTATAAATAAATTATTCACGGGCCTACCTTGCATAATGGTTTTACCGTTCTTTCGTATGTCAGCACCATGTTGCCCGAAGACCACGGTGTAGCCAGCTTGCTGCATCCTGGACACCGACAGCAGGTTGTGGGGTACCTCGGGGCAGAACAGCACGTTCTCCAGAGTCCCTCGAACGCCCAAGTTAGTGGTGACCTGGATCGTTCCCTTTTTCGTGGCTGAAATATATTCACCATGCTTAGCAACTGAAATTTTAATGGGTATTGGTAAGCCAATTTGAGAAATAAATAAATCTTCCCTGTTAGTTATGTGGTCGGATGCGCCGGAGTCCAAAAGAAATGTTATTTTGTTAACTGTATCCTGCTCTTGATTATTATGCTCTCCAGTCATGAAAGCGAAACCAGAGAATTCGTCAGAAACGCCATTGTTTGATTGATTTATTTCTACCGCCTGAACCGTTCTATTTCTCTCTGTTGACTTCCTGTGTTGTTGGTTTTGGTTCATTTTCTTGAAGTAGTAACAATCTTGTTTCTTATGTCCTTTTCTTCCACAGTGAAAACACTTTACACTTGTATTCTTCTCCGTTTTGTTACTTCGCCAGTTGTTATTATTTTGGAAATTATTCTCATATTGTGCATTATAATATTTTCGTTTCTTCGACACACCGTCACTCAACATGAAGAACTTTACCGCTTGTATCACTTGCTTCGTCTTTTAGTTTGACCTCATGATCTAGTAATC
>NW_013530651.1:0-1173 GCF_000836235.2 Papilio xuthus | reverse complement strand
CTTACAGGCGGGAACGATGACATAAGACTTTTATCATGTTCGCCTGGTACTTTTAAATTACACGATGACGCGGTTTCATTTGGTTGGTTTCTTTGCAGGTCGTAACGGTGACATGTCAGAGAGTGGGACGGACAGCATGGCGGATCTTTGGGCCTCATACCACAGCGCCCTAGGGCTAGGGTCTAAGCCGCCCAAGCCGCCAACACCCTTGGCTACAGGCCACTCGGTGAGTTTTAAGGTTGAGAACGTTTCAAATATTATTGTTTTAACCAATAATTTTTAATTATCTATTAAAAATAGGGTAAAAGCCCCAATAATTGACCGGTACACCTCTGAGGTCTTTGAATCGGAATAATTCAAAATTTATCATAGTCTACCGAATGTTGCAATTTTATACAAATTTCTTATTAATTTAAAGAGTTAAAAATATGTTTTTAAAAGGAAATGATATTCGTATGATGATTCACATCGTATGTTTTTAAAACACACTTTAGGAACTTGAATTGAATTCGGCCACTAATAAATTTATATATGTGTAGTTTTTAGTTAATAGAAATGCTTTAAATGTAATCGTAACGAAAATAAAGAGATATTTAACTTTAAAATACCTATTTGTCCCTTCCTCTTTGTCCCTTGTTCTCATGTTTTACCCGTCAAGTGATTCGTTGGGTACATTTAACTAATCCATTTACGGATTTTATGGATAGAGTCCAATCCACGTTGGTTCCGCGACGCCGGGGTTGGAGACGAGTGCGACCCATGATGAGACGTCCTCATCAGACAGGACTAAGGATGATGACGACGGTGGAGCCTCAGACGACGACAGTGATGATCGCGTCGACCCACATCATCACGACCCAGAACGACTTAAGGCTTTTAATGTAATTTTTTTGATTTTTTACTGACAATTTTTTTTAAAAAAAGGATGAGCAGAATTCTATTTTTATTTTTGCATTATTTTCTTCTTTATTTTTTTTAACCGAATTTCAATGATTATTACAACTAATTTCAATATAAAGAAATACTTAATACTTCAATTGATATTTGTCAATAAAAACTCTTATTTTTTATTAATTATGTTATTTTTTATGAATTCATCTATCACTCACATAGCTCTCAACTTCTCAATCCTACCAACAAATCTTTCCAGATGTTCGTCCGTTTGTTCGTTGA
>NW_013530650.1:0-2099 GCF_000836235.2 Papilio xuthus | reverse complement strand
ATGGTAAAATAAATATTAGTAAATTTACAAAAAAAAAACTGCTAATATTTTTCATTAAAAATATGATGAGATGTCTTCAATATTTCAGATTAATTCAACGTTGAGATGTTTAGATTTATATTTTGTTCCTATAATGTTCCTTAGGGGAATTATAATTGGGAAATAGTTGACTGAGAATGTCAGTATTAACAAATACGTGAGCTTTTAATGATGTTATATTGTTTATCTAGCTCTAAATATCTTGTATAATACGATTTGGAGAATAGATGGTTAGCACAACATTTTTTCAAGATAATTTTAGTTCAATCTTCGAAAACTATTTTATGCATACTCCATACTAATATTTCTATATAAAGCGGAAGTTTGTTTAAACGCACTAATCTCAGGAACTACTGGTCCGATTTAAAAAAAATTTTTGTTTGATCGTCCATATAGAGATGGAAGGCTTTAGGCTATATAACATTACGCTGCCACCAATAGTTCTTTTTAATTCCGCGCTGACGGAGTCGGAGGCGACAGCTAGTATAATGTAATTAAGAAGTTGCGTTAAGAGCACAAATTAATATGTGACGTATACACTAGTTGGCAAAATAGTTGGGTCTTAATCATTTTTTTAAATTACACTTAACCCTTTATTTATTGTCATAAATTATTTTACCATATATAAATCTATAATAAATAATAATATTCTGACCAAGAACCCTTGAATACCTCGGTCAAATTACAAGTCCGAGCTCCTAAACCAACATACATCATTTTAATGAAGCACTTTCCATGTGACTTATGACCTAAGTTAATTGCAGGGTTACGCCGCAATGAAGGCTTACAAACACTCGTAATTTTAGTTTGTATAAAGTAATGAATAATGATCAGGTTAGTATCTCCTTTCATGTTTTATATTTGAAAAATTTATGTGATAATTTTAACAGTGATAGAGCCCGCTGTAACATCTTCGCACGAATTGGCCTGGCTCGCCCGGTGAAATACCACGACCATACAGAAGACAGGCGTGAAGTGGAAGCAATTCGGCGTTTGGTCTGATGAGTGTGCGTCCCGGTGGCCTTATTTAGTCCTCTTTCCATTCCCACCCTTTTTCTTATACGGAAAGGATGGGAAGTGGACTTTCCGGATGAGAGGATGCATGGAAAGGGAAAATATTTTCTTTCTATGCATCCTCCCCTCCGTCGATTAAAGGCAGGCAACGCATATGCAATTGCGTATGTCTATGGGCAACGGTCACTTTGCTATTTCAGCGATTTCAGGTGGCCGCTCGCTCGTTTGCCACCTTATGATATAAAAAAATAAATAATGTTCTATTAATCACTAACTAAAAAAATACTTAATAAGTAGCCTATGTGTTCTTCAAGGCTATGTACTACATATATGCCAAATTAAAGCGAGATTCATGCAGCTGTTCTGGAGATATCTTATAACAAAAATCCTTCAATCCATCCATATATTTCTACATACATCAAAACATTCATATTTATAATTAGTAAAAGAAAATGACACCATAAAATTGTGTAAAAAGGTATTATGGAATTTTTTGTAGCCTATAATTTAATTTTTTTTTTTAATTTAACTGTCAAAAATGCAGCAATCTCAACGTTTCAAATAACTCATATGAATAACATGACCTTTTAAGATATATCCCATTATTTTGCAATAACGTGTACAGTTATGGAGCGTCGGAATTGAATTTGCTTGGTTCCATCGAGCGAGCCATTTCCGATAACGATCTCTTTTACATGTGATTCAATTTACGTTCAAGTTTCGGCGAAGCTCGTTAGAGTTCACTTTCCTTTCTTTTTTCCTCTAACATTAACTGCACGATCTTATAATTATATATTTCTAACTACTATTTAATTGTATTACTAACGCTTAGAGTGTTAAAATTGTTATTTTTTGTTTAATTTTATTTTGAAAAATGAATATTTGTCGAAACCATCCTCAGATGACTTACAATAATTTATCTTTTACAACTTCATCATCATCATCATCAGCTTACTACGTCCCCACTGAGGGGCTCGGAGCCTACCCTCAGTTAAGGGTGATTAGGCCATAGTCAACCACGCAGGCCAACAACTTTTACAACTTAC
>NW_013530649.1:0-1643 GCF_000836235.2 Papilio xuthus | reverse complement strand
AACGGCAGAGTCAAACCGCGGTCTCTTAACATAGCTTTTTATAATGCAAACGGTTTAAAAAAACAACGCGACGAAATACATAACTTCCTTCGCGATCATCAAGTCGATATCCTACTAGTGCAAGAAACTTTTCTGAAACCATCTACAAGGGACCCGAACGTCTCTAATTACAACATCGTTAGAAACGATAGACCAGGCGCTCCAGGCGGCGGTACTATAGTTTACTATAAAAAGTCCTTGCACTGTGTACCGATTGACACGCCCTCGTTAACGCACCTCGAGGCCTCGATCTGTCAGTTAGCCATGACTGGCCACTCTCCCATAACGATAGCATCAGTTTACCTCCCTTGTAAAACAAGCGCAACCATTTTACGTTCAGACTTTGAAGCCCTCCTGTCTATAGGAGGTGCTACAATCCTTGCGGGCGATTTCAATAGCAAGCACACCCGATGGAACTCTACGAAAATTAGCAAACGAGGCCGCGCGCTGGACTCACTATCAGACACACTAGATTTTGAAATCCTAGCGCCCATAGAGCCCACCCACTATCCTCACGTAATAGAGCACACACCGGATGTGCTTGATATTGCAATCGTCAAAAATGTTAACCTAAATCTATGTGACATTAAAGTGATTCACGAGCTTCACTCGGATCACAGGCCAGTACTACTACGGCTAGGGCCATCCGCACCTACCGCTACCCAATGTAAAACAGTAATCGACTGGCATATGCTCAGCACTAAACTTAAAAATTTCAACTCGACCCACTTAGATGCCATACCCGACCAACTAAATACCGAGCAAGACATGGGTACCGCGATCGGCTCTCTAACGAGTCACGTCCAAAACGTCATAGACAACTGCTCAAGGCAGGTGCCCGAGACCAATAACCATCGTTGGGCTCTACCACCAGACATTAGGGACCTGTTGAGACGCAAGAACGCAGCTACCCGTGATCATGATATGTATCCCACTGAATTGAACCGAAAACAGCTACGTAAACTACAGCGTGATGTAAAAACACGCATAGCTGCATTCAGGAACGAAAGGTGGGATTCAGATCTCAGTAATTTAAAGCCATCCCACTTAGCCTTCTGGAGGCTCCCTAAATCATTAAAGGGCGACACGCACACCACGATGCCGCCACTCTCTCGTCCAAATATGACACCAGCCATGTTGGACGAGGAGAAAGCCGAATGCCTAGCTGATAGTCTCGAGGCCCAGTGCTCCCCTAGTAGCCTACCGATCGATCCTGATCACCTCCGAAAGGTGAACAGTGAGGTCGAGCGAAGGAGTAAAATACCCCTTCTAGATGTCATTCCACCAGTTACTAGAGATGAAGTTGAGGAATTAATTAAAAACTTACGCCCCCGTAAAGCACCCGGCTCCGATGGTATCACCAATAGGGTGACCAAACTATTTCCAGCTACTATATTACAACTTCTTGTTGCTATATATAATGTGGCAATGACCAAAGGAGTTTTTCCCACCGAGTGGAAAGACGCCGAAGTCATAGGGTTCCTCAAACCCTCTAAGCCACCTACAAATCCCACCTCGTATCGCCCCATCAGCCTTCTTAAAACGTTTGGGAAGATTTATGAACGCCTGGTTTTAGCCCGCCTTCGCTCTTTTATGGAAACGAA
>NW_013530648.1:0-1006 GCF_000836235.2 Papilio xuthus | reverse complement strand
ATGAGTGAAGTTAAAACTTTAGCTTGCATTTTAAAAGTGATTGTTACATTTTACTTAAAATGTAGAAATAAAAAAAAATTGTCATTGTTAACACTAGGTTTACGGGCGTTTCTTATATACCTATCTCTACGAGCATCCGTCAAATTGACGGGTGGATGAAAATACGTATTTATTTTTAAAAAATCAATTTATTCAAACTAAATCTGAGTTTAACAATATAAGGCTTCACGTAAAAATAAAATACTAATAAGTCAAATTTTTTGTTAAGTTATTATGAAAATGATAACAATAATATAAAGGCTACATAATCATATTTATCGAGGACATTTTTTACATACGTATTGAATTTCTTTTGTGCATTTCCCGCATACGATATTTTTACAATACATACAGCAATTACTGCTTCTATTTTTATTACAGTAGCCCACTTGGCAACTTTTACAAAAAACTTGACAAACTTTTACTTGGCAAAATACCGTGCAAAATTCAATTACCCTATTATAAAAACTTACAATAAGCGGGTGACTACAATAACCAAAACTTTTGCACACTGTCTTCAAAAAATGTTCTTACCACGGTCACTGCAGCGACTATACTGAAGACTATATTGAGATTATGAGTTGGGGGGTCTTAGACCTTTATTTCAGTCTTATATTTGCTATTGGAGGTATAATTTTACAAGCGAAGCAAATATATAAGGATTGTTGACGCAATCAGCTAACCCGTCAAATTGACGGGTTCCGTTGAAATAGGTATACAAGGTACAATTTTCAAAATTTATAAAGCTTAGGAAAATAATAATTGTGCGTATAAACTCTTTAAATGAAATTATAAATTTACGATGCAAAATAGTTAAGATTAATGCTATGGTTTTTTGCGTGTTTCATTTCAAAGTTTGAAATCCGTCAAATTGACGGGTCCCGTAAACCTAGTGTTAATAATTGTTTGTTGATATTTTGATGTTGAAATAATATTTAAAGAACAATTAAGGAAAAGTTAATAACAA
>NW_013530647.1:0-871 GCF_000836235.2 Papilio xuthus | reverse complement strand
TGAGCGTGCCCAAGTAGGTTTTAACAGGCTTGGCAACGTGAGGCCGAGCGTTGTCATGCAGTAAAGTCACTTTTTCGTGCCTTTGCTCGTATTGTGGCCGTTTTTCGCGCAGTGATCGGCTCAGTCGCATTAATTGAGTTCGATACCGTTCCCCAGTGATGGTTTCGCTCGGTTTCAAGAGCTCATAATAAATAACACCGACCTGGTCCCACCAAATGCACAGCATAACCTTCGCAGCGTGAATATTCGGTCGAGCCGACGACGTAGAAGCATGCCCGGGTAGTCCCCAGGATTTTCTCCTCTTTGGGTTGCTGTAATGAATCCATTTTTCATCACCTGTCACGATGCGTTGAAGAAAACCCTTCCGTTTTTGCCGCTGGAGCAGTTGTTCACAGGCGAAAATACGACGCTCAACGTCTCTTGGCTTCAACTCATAAGGAACCCAAGTTCCTTGTTCTGAATCATCCCCAATGCATGCAATCGCTTTGAAATGGCTTGACGGGTAACTCCTAATTCTGCAGCAAGCTCTTCTTGAGTTTGGCACGAATCCTCATCGAGCAATGCCTCCAATTCAGCGTCTTCGAAAGTTTTGGGTCTTCAAACTGATATATAAACACGGCTAAACACTCACGTATATACGTCCGGTGGCGGCACCGTCCGCGAAATAATACTAGTGCCACTCATTCTGATGAAGGGCCCCCGATGGGCTCGAAACTAGTCGGTGCCGCCACCGGACGTATATACGTGAGTGTTTAGCCGTGTTTATATATCAGTTTAATATAATGTCTCACGAAAGTTTGAATAATTTTTGGGTCTTCCTTCACGTGGACGGTCGTCAATATCAAAATCACCGTCTTTGAAGCGACGGAAC
>NW_013530646.1:0-1475 GCF_000836235.2 Papilio xuthus | reverse complement strand
GTTAAACAAGAGATACTTCTAAGTCGGTCTTGTTACAGTAAGTACAAACATAAACTCGATGTATATATATTGCTATGCTGCAGATATCACATGTTTAGAACATACTTTGATTCTTTTATTTCCCTTCGTTTATTTATCTCTTATACTGTTAAAATTTAGTATTGCGAGAGTTGAAAAGTTTCCAAATTCAACATCGTTAAGTCACGGGGCGGAGGGGGTCGGGGCGGTACGGTGTGGGGGGGGGGCACTAGACGATAAAGTTTATCCCAGTCATTAGCCGGCTAATGAGACACCTCCACTGGTTCGGCCCTCCAGGCCGCGGTCAACGCACAATTGTGTTTGTGAACACTAGAGTCCCTTTAGCCCTTTAGTAGCCCTTTTCAATTGCCCCCAGTCTTAACACCGGAGTGTGTACCTACATCAATATTTAAGCGATGTCATATAATAATGAAATTTAATTAAGTTTCAGTCATTTTCAACTAATGTATATATGCAAATAAAAATGTGTGGAAAACGTAAGGCTCGGACAGGCATAGTGCTCACAAAATTATTGAATTATTTGAATAAGGCGCACTCCAAAGTTCATAGAATCGGTCACAAATCGAGTTAAAGGCTTAACATTTTTATCCGGCGTGAGATGAAGCGAATCGTGTGACAACAAACGGCCCGCCATTAGAGTCGGCCGAGCCCCGACGCCCTTTGACAAACTTCTATTAGCGTAAAGACCCTATCTTTTTGTCGTGACTTTTGCAAATTAAGCTCATTAAAGAGAGCGGGCGCTCTTATCAACTCGGTCTGCATTCCTCAACAACTTATTTTTGAGTCTGTCGTCGGCGAACCGGGCGAGGGGCCCGTGGTGTCCTGCCCTAGTCCACTGTACTAAAGACACTTTGTTTCAGACATAATATTTTTGTGCTATATATACATAAGTATAATCTCCTATCATCTCGTTTCGTTTTTACAAATCATGGCACAGACACCTTTGTTATTTTTTGTAAGAAAACGCACGAACACAAAACATCTTGCTAGTTTTGTGTTGTTCTCGGAAGTCGTAATAATTCTCGTGCAGATCGTATCGAGCCGATGCGATGTTTCGTCGCGTCGCTGTCGACCCAATGTTATTAATGTCCTTATTATATTCTCCGGCGCTCGTCACCGCCACCTCCACCTTTACATCCAGCTCATTTAACATTCTGCTATCTATCAGACATTGTGTCACATCAGACATGATTGAATGGATAACTATAAATGGCATTTAACTATGTAAAATAATTAAAAAATCGAACCAATATACCCGGCGCATATGAACGCACAAAGATATGGTCTGCGTTATCGCGGCGGCAAGCTTGTTACATCGGCCAGTAATAATATGCACGTGAAAGCTGCTACTGATTAGAGCACAACAATAGTATTGTGAGAGTGTACAGCGTGCACACGAGCCGGCGAGGCGGCAGCGTGGCTGCGGCGTGGCTGCG
>NW_013530644.1:0-831 GCF_000836235.2 Papilio xuthus | reverse complement strand
TAACAAGTTGCGGTGTTACTACATAAAATATGGTGTGTGCAATATAAATCAAAACAATAGTAAAGTTTCAGCTACTTACTGGTAACAGTGACGCTCTCCTTGCACTTTCCGTAAAATGTTGACGCGGTAGTAATATCTGAGCGCACGTGACATCTTATCGTAGTTCATTGAAAGATGGTTCTTCTGGATTCCCCACAGTTTGGCGAGTCCCGCCGGATCCACTATCTTGAAAACTCCGGTGTCGCGGTTTTTCCACGCGATGTAATTTGTGTATCGTTGGGTAGGATCATTGAGTAATTGTTGAAGGAAATCCCACAATAGTCTTCCATCTGAAATAAAAGAAATATCTATAAGTATTTGTAATTTTGATAGCACCAATATTCCTTTGTATTTAAAATACATAGATAACTTACTTGTATTTGATTCGGGCATATCATTCGGGAAGAATTCCCGATGTTGTGCCCGGTAGTGCGTGTGTTGCGGCGCTGAGTGCGTTTGCGGCGCGGGACTCGGTAATGAAGTCTCCTTCGGCGAACGTGGTGGCGGCGCGAAATGATTCTCTTCATCTGAGTCAGAATGGTTGCTACCAGAACTCGCCGCTTGGGCTGACACGGGTACAGGAGGAGCATACGCCGACGCGTAACCGAGCGTTTCTCCCCTCTGCGGACTTCCAGAACTGTCGATTGAGGGCGCTGGACTCAGAGTCACGGAGTTGGGTTGCGCGGCAGCTGCCGCAGCACTGTGGAAGTGATGGAAACTGTCGACGGCCCAGGTGGGTGTGGGGGGGTGGCTGTGGGGCGATGGGGGGTAAGGCGCGGCGCGGGCGGTGGG
>NW_013530643.1:0-1714 GCF_000836235.2 Papilio xuthus | reverse complement strand
ATTTAGATAATTAAAGCGGTCTGTATGTAACTCGAGGGCTAATTACGATTACAACTCTGAATCGTAAGCGTTGGTAATACGGAGGCGTCAATTCGACCCTGCGGTGCTGCGTTTACTATCTACTAATAAACAAGTAATCATTGAGAAAGTCAGTTGAATAATCGTGGTTTTCGATGACCGAAATATCATTACAAAAACATACTGTTTTAGGTTTTAGATATATTAAAAGGGATAAGTATTGATCCTGTAGTATACAACGTATATAATAATGAAATCCTCAAAATGTATATGATTTTCCAGATGAGGGGATGCATGGGAAGGGAAAATATTTTCTTTCTGTGCATCCCCTTCACCGTCGATTAAAGGTAGGCAACGCATCTGCAATTGCTGTTGTCAATGGGCAACGGTCAATTCGCTATTTCAATGATTTCAAGTGGCCGCTCGCTCGTTTTCCAACTTATGATATAAAAAATGTGATTAAATACGCGTTGATATAATGAAAAGATGATTCTTGTCTAAATTATAACACTTTAATACTTATATTGTGAAAAGTTACATCCAAATATTACACGTAAGTCATTTTCATCTTACGTAAATGATTAAGGACTAAGCATTCAAGTAACTGTTCGTTAAATTCGTGTAAAGGCAGCACGGGCGGCGCGGACTCTATAATTATAACAAACATTGAGCCGTCTCTCGCAGGCTGTAATTAAAACATAGTTAGGAGCAACGAGCGCACGCCTCCGCGGAACAGATTAATGTCTTAATAGAAATGTAACACGTGATTACAAGCATGGAGAATTATTAGTAGATATGTGATTGATGACGTCATTTATATGTCCCGATGCCTTTCTAAATCATATTTTAGAGCACCTTTAAAATCACTGACATCTACAAATAGGTTAATATAATAATACGTGGCATTTTGTGCCTATTTGATTTTCGCCATCTTGCCGCTGATGTAAAGGGTTAGACAAAGCGCATTCGCTTCGTAGCGATTCCATAACGAACTTAAAAAATGTAAATAACTGACAATAACTTTCGATAAGTCACGTGATAGTCACGCGTCATAATTTTTTTAAGTTCGCTATGGAAACGCTGCGAAGCGAATGCATTTTGTCTAACCTCTTTGGTTGGATTGGAATTAATAATAGAGATAGAGTTAACTGTCATGAACGAAGCAAAAGCTGTCAGTTACAAGCTAATATCTATCCATTTTTGCCGTTCAGTGTTTAGAATTTTTCACCGTAATTAGGTATATTGCATCATTGCTATATTTCTCGTTTTTAATTTGAACGTTTGTTATGTTCAGGTCAGCACTGAGGTTGCAATGAAAGGGTTAAAAAGTAGACACTAACATCCAATGGCTACTAAATCCATTTTTTTTATATCAATAGGTGGCAAACGATCGATTGGCCACCTGAAATCGCTAAAATAGCGAAGTGACCGTTGCCCATAGACACACGCAACTGCATATGCGTTGCCTACCTTTAATCGACGGTGGAGAGGATGCACAGAAAGAAAATATTTTCCCTTTCCATGCATCCTCTCATCCGAAAAGTCCACTTCCACATCCCATCCTTTCCTTATAAGATAAAGGGTGGGAAGGGAAAGAAGACTAAATTAGGCCTCCGGGACGCACACTCATAAGACGAAACGCGGAATTGCTTCCACTTCACGCCTGTCTTCTCTGTGGTAGTGGTATTTCACCGGA
>NW_013530642.1:0-892 GCF_000836235.2 Papilio xuthus | reverse complement strand
GGGAATTGCCAATAATCTAAATAAATTAAAAAAAAATATGTACGTAAGCGTGTAATTCCCCACGAGGCAAACGATACGGTAGGTACTTATTTGTGGCTATCAATGGTAATTTTGACAACGAATTTACGAACGAAGTATCAAATATAATCAAATCTTATTTAATTCATGGATCATTTTTAGCAGCCGACTTGGAACATAATTCTTTTGAATTTGTTCAAAATATTGTTAACACGAACAATCATAGCAGCTCTACTTTAATAGTTCATCCCCAACTAGATCGAAATATATTCATATTTGTTATTTCTTATTTTATTTGTATTGTCTTATTTACTGGTGTGGATATAAACATGTTTGTCTAGGTCTAGGAGGACGTGTCTCTAACATCTTTCCTTGTTTTATCTTACTGTAACATTGCGACGCAACTGCGATATTTGCTACTATGCTTTTGGCCGCGACTTTGTCCATACAAATATTTAAAAATGTAGTAATACTCGAGAAGAACTTTAGTTACTCAACGATAATGTATGTAGCTTTCTAATGTCAAGTTATTTTTGAGTTTATTATTAAACATTTAATTTCAAGTATTCTATTTCTTTATCTTGATCCATACTATCCTGTTTGTATGTCTAGTGAAATTATTTTACAATGTTCTCGTGTTATACGAGATCTCGACGAGATCCATGCTCCATGATTTGGAGATCCTTTCTTACAAACATCCATCCATACAAACGTTAGCATTCACAATATTAGAATGATTACCGTATGAGTCGTGGTGCGCGGCGGGATGGTGGTGCCACACGTTCTGGTGTGGAGCGAAATGCGCATACTGCTGCAGCCGCCCACCGCCTACGTAGCCCGCCCACGCCTCGCCGCCCTCGCCGTACCCGCCCGC
>NW_013530641.1:0-1125 GCF_000836235.2 Papilio xuthus | reverse complement strand
TTATTTATTGGCGTGCTGGCGCCGTATTTTTTGCCGACCGCCGATAGATGGGGACCCGAGATTTGTCAATGCGTCGATAAGATCCCCAAATACATAGGTTTGGTATTTTATTTCGCTTTAAAAAACGGTACGACTCGTTTTTTGTTACGTACAAAATATAGTGAAATTATTTTTGCAATATAATTTTAGGAATACGTTTTAGTATAGATTACTTTTAAACTAGGAACGTAATTTTTAAAGTATTTACAGGAAACTCAATAAGATAAACACAACAGACAACATCTTACGTTTTCCTTCTACTTAACTTGTATGTATGAACCACCAATATCTTTCCATACAACCGTTTCTCTCTATAGTATATCATTTTCTCATTCCTGGACGTTGCCTCTCTTTGACCATGTCTAGTATCATGTTGTTTTTAATTAATGAAATTTTTAAATTCTGATTCACAACACAAATACATATGTAAACCAACTGTTGCCCGCAACTCGATTGAGCGATTCGAATCGTCAACGACCGAGCTCTTGCTGATCGGCTCGACACTCTGGCGCTGCGGAGGTACGTTAGTTCCCTCTGCATTTTCTACCGCATATACCACGGGGAGTGCTATATGCACAACGGTGCGATTTTCGCGCAACTTTTTGCCTCGCACAGCCGCGTTGTGGAACGGTCTGTCCTCGGCGGTATTTCCAAACTAATACGACTTAGGGTCCTTCAAGAAGCGAGCCTATCACCACCTCAAAGGCCGGCAACGCATCTGCGGTTCCTCTGGTATTGCTGATGTCCATGGGCGTCGTTGAACACCTCGGTGTTCCCGCTGCTCGTTTGCCCCCTTCTGTTATAAAAAAAAACTCTGTCCGCACGGAATTAAAAAAAAAATATAAGTAGCCTATCCGTTCTTCCAGACATTTTCTACATCAGCGCCGAATTTCAGCGAGATACATGCAACTGTTCTGGAGATACCTTCTTATAACCATCCATCGATATTATAATATTAGTAATAACTGTAGTTTTAATAAATATATTTTTTCTTGTAAAAGCTATGACTAAGAAATGTGTTGATAATGATTTAATTTTATTCATTTGTGAGCGGAGCCACATCATCGCGCCGCCGGCAATTAATTG
>NW_013530640.1:0-692 GCF_000836235.2 Papilio xuthus | reverse complement strand
GGGGTTGCGGAAAAAGAGGGCCCTAGCTCTCCGATTTCGCAAACACCCCTCCCTGCCCCCCCTGATCAGTATCTTCAAAAGCAGGAGGTTTTAATCAAAAAATTGGAGGAACATACAATATTACTGGAAAGGAATAAATTAGAAATGGAAAGCTTAAGGGACGCTCTTGGACAAGCCGGTAATAGGGTAAAAGGGGGCACTTACGCGAGCGTAGCAGCAGGGTCGTCGCAGAGGCCGCCCCTGGGTTTAGCGGCCACGCACTCGGTGGCGGTCTCCTCGAGCGACGACACAGACACCGGGGACCAAGTCCTGGAAAAAATCAGAAAGGTGATTAGGGCGAAAGAGGATGGAATAAAAGTGGATAGTGTGAGAAAGGCCAAGGATAGGAAAGTGATCATGGGTTGTAGCACGGTAAGTGAGTTGGAAATAGTTAAGAGTAGGCTTCGGAGCGTAGGCAACGGTTTGCAAGTGGTAGACATTAAAAACAAAGACCCGCAAGTAAAGTTACTGAATGTACTTACCTCCATCAAAGACGAAGAAATAGTTAGCGCCATTCTGAAACAGAATAAAAATTTAATTAAAGACCTTAGTAAGGATGATCTGAGGATGGAGGTAAGATACAGAAAAAGGGCCAGGAACCCGCTAACATCCCACGTCGTTTTGAGAGTTTCACCAAAGTTTTGGCAGCAACT
>NW_013530638.1:0-642 GCF_000836235.2 Papilio xuthus | reverse complement strand
GCCGATTTCTTGGCGACGCTGGCAATAACATCCAGCGCCGCCTCGACCGTGCCAGCGAGGTCCTCAGCGGAGCGCTCGCCGGATGCCGCTTCTCCGGGACCCTCGGGCATCGCTGCCCGGGCCCGGGTTTGCAGCACCCGGTTCCGCTCCGCGACCTCCGCAGCCAGCTCCGCCTCCGCCTGCAGCTCGAGCTCGCGCTCGCGCTGGGCGTTGAGCTCCGCCTTCGCCCTCGCGAGGCCGGCGTACTCGCCCGTGGTGATGGGCCGTCCGCGTCCCCTCTTTCGAGGCGCCGGTTCTGGCGTACGCGATCGCTTACGCCAGAACCTGCTGGGTGGGGAGCGCGATCTTGACCGCGTACCCCCATCCGCGCTCTCCTCAAGAGAGGTACAGCTGCCACTGTCCCATCCGGGGCCTGACAGCTGCCTCCCCAGGGCCATGGGTGAGTCGCACCGAGAGAGCGAAACTCGCAACTCCCGGCTGGCCACACCCAAGGCCCTGCTCCCTCCTTCGACTGCTGCCGCGTCGTCTTGCAATTCGGTCGTCCTTTGTACGTTGCCATGGTCCGTCGTTTGTTTTCCTGTTTGTGCTTCCATATTAAGTCCCACGAGTATGGGGGAAAGGGTGGTCCAGGCCGGCAGAGCC
>NW_013530637.1:0-3675 GCF_000836235.2 Papilio xuthus | reverse complement strand
GAGAGGTTAGGTTCGGATGAAGGAGAAAGGATGGAGAGATTATCCGACTCGGAGTCGGACAGCAGGAGCTCAATGGTCAGCGTCTCGAGTCGCTTCGGCTCCATGGAGTCCTTGGACCATGACGGTCCAGGAAGGTTCTGGAGTGAGGGCCGCGGCCAGAAGCGGCCAAGAGACCTGGAGTTAAGTGGCAGCTCCACGGATACCCCCACTAAGGCGGGTAATAAGAGGAGAGGACGCGGCCGTCCGCCAACCACCGGCGAATACATCGGATTAGCGGCCGCCAAGGAGTCCTTACGGAAGGCGACAGAGGCGGAAATCAGGGCGCGAGCCGAGGCGGAGATGCTGGAGTCAGTTTTAGAAGCCCGCAGGACTCGCTCGTCCCTGACCACCACGGCCGGATCATCCCGTGATCCGAGAGTCGAGGAGAACGAAGGCGACACCGCGAGCACTGTCATCCAGCGGATTGGGGCCAGCCTCGAGGTTGTGGAGAAGGTGGCCAAGAAGTCTTCTAACCTTAAGGGGACTTTCGTGCGCGCACTGCACGATGCTGTCAGTGCCATCAAGGAAGACGTCGCCGGCCTCGCACAGAGGTCTATTTCAGAGGAGACGCGCGCCTTGCAGGCAAATAACACCCGCCTGCAAGCTGAGATGACCAGCCTCCGCAAGGAGCTGGCCGAATTGCGTGAGGAGATGGAGCAGGTGCGGAAACAGGGTTCCGCCAATGCCTGCATTGACGTGACGATGGAGGCCGTCCCTGTCCGGCCCCCGCAACCACAAGCGGAGACCTCCCTGGAGGACATATGTCGGACGGTAATGGTCCAGGTGGGCGGTATGCTCAATGCCCGCCTGGCCTCTCTGGAGGACCGGCTACTACCAGAGAAGAATCTACGACCACCATTAGCGTCAGACAGGAAGAAAGAAGCCGGCACATACGCGACTGCGACCGCGAAGCCCACACCTGCGCATTCTTCGGGTGCTCCAAAAACGACAGGGTTGAAAGCGCCCCCGGCGCCAGCTCAGCCCGGTCCCAGTGGACTTGCACGCCAAGCGCCCACTGTGCAGCCTAAGAAGACCAAAAAAGGCTCCAAAAAAGGAGCCAAGAAGAAGGAGAAAACCCAGCCGCCGACGAGCGGGAACTCAAAGCCCTCCTCCGTCGCCCCTGTAACACCAGCGAATGTCCCTCCTCTTCGTCCTCGTAACCCGGACGCGCTCGAGGAGGACTGGATAACCGTAGGGCGAAACGGCAAGGCGCAACGACACGGAAAGTCGAAAGCGGCCCCCACACAGGCACCTACATCCGCGCCTGCACAGCCGCCGCAAAGATTGAAAGTGCCTCGAAGCGCCGCAGTTGTCGTGACACTCACTGAAGCGGCAATAAACAAAGGACTGACATATAGTGGTGTCCTCAAAGAGGCGAAGTCGAAGCTCGACCTGAAAGAGGTAATCGGCGTCGAAGCGGTGCAATTCCGTCGAGCGGTCACCGGGGCAACCATTATCCGCATCCCCGGCGCCACCAGCGCCCCTAAAGCTGATGTCCTGGCGCAAAAGCTACAAGAGCTTTACCACGACAGTGATATTAAGGTCTCCAGACCCGAGAAGTTGGTCGATGTCAAGATCGAGGGGCTGGATGACGCAACAACACCTGAAGAAGTGAAAGAGGCCACCCTCAAAAAAGGGGCAGGGACATGCACCGGCGACCAGGTCCGAACTGGACGACTCCGCCAAAGCAGATCGGGCCTATACAACATCTGGGCCCAGGTCCCTGTTGCGACAGCAAGGAAGCTGATGACGGGCCGCTTCTTAGTGGGCTGGGTGGCTGCTAGAGTCACCATTGGCAGACCTAGGGAGCTGCGCTGTTACCGCTGCCTGCAACAGGGGCATGTGGCGAGTCACTGCGATGCGGAGGACCGCAGCCGTCTGTGTTATAAATGCGGACAGGAGGGCCACAAAGCCGCGTCCTGCCCGTCGCAACCAAACTGCATTCTGTGCACGGCGGCGGGCAAGGACGCAAAGCACCGTTTGGGAAGTTTCCAATGTTCGGCACCCAAAAAGACGGTCCAAAGGAGAGCGCGGGTCGAAGTAGCACGCAATGCGCCCCCACCGAGCGGGGAGGAAATGGAGGTGGCAGAAATCGTCGAAGATTAACATGGCCCTAAGATTTCTCCAGGCAAATCTTAATCATTGCGCCAGAGCCCAAGATCTATTTACCCAAAGCCTGGCGCAGTGGTCGATTGATCTCGCTGTTGCATCGGAGCCGTACCTGGTTCCAGATAGAAACAATTGGGTGGGGGACCTTGAAGATCTAGTCGCGATATACGCAGGCGGCAACCCCCCAATTGTTTCTACCAGGAGAGGAAGAGGTTGTGTAGGCGTGAAAGTGGCCGGCATAGTCGTCGTCGGAGTCTATTTCTCTCCCAACCGCTCGTTACCTGAATTCGAGGCGTATCTTGATGAAGTCAGCACTATGGTGAGATGGGGAAGACCGCTCGAGGTTGTCGTGGCGGGGGATTTAAATGCCAAATCCAGGGCCTGGGGATCCTCCGTCTCCGACAGCCGCGGCGAGGCACTTATATCGTGGATGGCGCAGCACAACCTCGCGCCACTCAACACGGGCTCCACACACACCTGTGTGCGCATGCAGGGCGGGTCCGTCGTAGACATCACCCTTGCGAGTCCCGCCCTGGCATGTCGCGTGCAGGACTGGGAAGTGCTGACCGAGGTGGAGACTTTGTCGGACCACCGCTACATTCGGTTCGACATTCTCCCCTCGTCAGCACCCCCGACCAGTCGGAACATCGCAATCCCCCCAGAGATCGGGCAGATGTGGTCCTTGAGATCTCTGGACCGAGAGATAGCAGAACTCGCCGCCATAGTGGGGACGTGGTCCCACCGAATGGAGGACAAATGTGTCGACGACGGCGTGCAATGGGTTGGCGGAGTACTGGCGCACGTTTCGGACTGCGCCATGGCCAAAGTTCGGCCGTCACCGCGGCGATCGAACCGAGTGTACTGGTGGTCGGACAATCTTTCGCAGTTGCGCTCAGCCTGCGTGCTTGCCCGCCGCCGGTACACTCGATACAGAAGAAGGCGCCCTGGATGGGACGAGTCTGAGGAGCGGTGTCTCTACACTACATACCAAGAGGCCAAGAAGACCCTGCGGTGTGAGATAACCGCCGCCAAAGACCAGGCCTGGGAGGAGTTTTTGTCTACTCTAGAGGTGGACCCATGGGGCCGGCCGTACAAGCTTGTCATGAGCAAGCTGCGCCCCTGGGCTCCACCCCTTACCTCTACCCTAGAGCCGACACTCTTAACATCTGTAGTGTCGACACTCTTCCCTCCCAGTGCCCACAATACCGGACTTGACTTCCCCGACTCTATACCTCCCGGTTCTGTCCCGGGGGTATCTGAGTCGGAAATATTCTCGGCGAGGACAAAAGTGCAGAGCAAGCGCACTGCCCCAGGACCCGATGGGATCCACGGGAGGGTGCTTGCTCTGGCACTTCAACACGGATTAGAGGAACAGCTCAGGACACTACTTACCAAGTGCCTGGAAGAGGGAAATTTCCCTCTAAGGTGGAAAACGGGAAGACTGGTCCTGTTGAGGAAACCTGGAAAACCGGAGCACTCACCATCAGCCTATCGTCCGATAGTGCTGCTCGACGAGGCCGGCAAGTT
>NW_013530636.1:9446-10170 GCF_000836235.2 Papilio xuthus | reverse complement strand
ATGTATGCATGTATGCATGTATGCAAGTATGCATGTATGCATGTACGCATGTATGCATGTATGCAAGTATGCATGTATGCATGTACGCATGTATGCATGTATGCATGTACGCATGTACGCATGTACGCATGTATGTATGGATGGATGGATGGATGGATGGATGTACGCATGTATGCATGTATGCATGTATGCTTGTATGCATGTATGCTTGTATACATGTATGCAAGTATGCATGTATGCATGTACGCATGTATGCATGTATGCATGTATGTATGGATGGATGGATGGATGGATGGATGCATGTACGCATGTATGCATGTATGCATGTATGATTGTATGCATGTATGCATGTATGCTTGTATGCATGTATGCATGTATGCATGTATGCATGTATGCATGTACGCATGTATGCATGTATGCATGTATGCATGTATGCATATATGCATGTACGCATGTATGCATGTATGCATGTATGCAAGTATGCATGTATGCATGTACGCATGTATGCATGTATGTATGTATGTATGTATGCATGTATGTATGTATGTATGTATGCATGTATGCATGTATGCATGTATGCATGTATGTATGGATGGATGGATGGATGCATGTATGCATGTACGCATGTATGCATGTATGCATGTATGCATGTATGTATGTATGCATGTATGCATGTATGCATGTATGTATGTATGCAAGTATGCATGTATGCATGTATGCATGT
>NW_013530636.1:8787-9411 GCF_000836235.2 Papilio xuthus | reverse complement strand
ATGCATGTATGTATGTATGTATGTATGCATGTATGCATGTATGCATGTATGTATGGATGGATGGATGGATGGATGGATGCATGTATGCATGTATGCATGTATGCATGTATGCATGTATGCTTGTATGCATGTATGCTTGTATGCACGTATGCTTGTATGCATGTATGCATGTACGCATGTACGCATGTATGCATGTATGCATGTATGCATGTACGCAAGTATGCATGTATGCATGTATGCATGTATGCTTGTATGCATGTATGCATGTATGCATGTATGCATGTATGCTTGTATGCATGTATGCAGGTATGCATGTATGCATGTTCGCATGTATGCATGTATGCATGTATACATGTATGCATGTATGTATGTATGTATGTATGCATGTATGTATGTATGCAAGTATGCATGTATGCATGTATGCAAGTATGCATGTATGCATGTATGCATGTATGCATGTATGCATGTATGCATGTATGCAAGTATGCACGTATGCATGTACGCATGTATGCATGTATTCATGTATGTATGTATGCATGAATGTATGTATGTATGTACGCATGTATGCATGTATGCATGTATGCATGTATGTATGTATGCAAGTATGCATGTATGCATGTATGC
>NW_013530636.1:7185-8070 GCF_000836235.2 Papilio xuthus | reverse complement strand
ATGTATGCTTGTATGCATGTATGCATGTATGCATGTATGCATGTATGCTTGTATGCATGTATGCAGGTATGCATGTATGCATGTACGCATGTATGCATGTATGCATGTATGCATGTATACATGTATGCATGTATGTATGTATGTATGTATGTATGTATGTATGTATGTATGCAAGTATGCATGTATGCATGTATGCAAGTATGCATGTATGCATGTATGCATGTATGCATGTATGCATGTATGCATGTATGCATGTATGCATGTATGCAAGTATGCACGTATGCATGTACGCATGTATGCATGTATTCATGTATGTATGTATGCATGATGTATGTATGTATGTACGCATGTATGCATGTATGCATGTATGCATGTATGTATGTATGCAAGTATGCATGTATGCATGTATGCATGTATGCATGTATGCATGTATGCATGTATGCAAGTATGCATGTATGCATGTATGCATGTATGCAAGTATGCATGCATGCATGTACGCATGTATGCATGTATGCATGTATGTATGTATGCATGTATGTATGTATGTATGCATGTATGCATGTATGTATGGATGGATGGATAGATGGATGGATGGATGCATGTATGCATGTATGCATGAATGCATGTATGCTTGTATGCACGTATGCTTGTATGCATGTATGCATGTATGCATGTACGCATGTACGCATGTATGCATGTATGCATGTATGCATGTACGCAAGTATGCATGTATGCATGTATGCATGTATGCATGTATGCATGTATGCATGTATGCAAGTATGCATGTATGCATGTACGCATGTATGCATGTATGCATGTATGCATGTATGTATGTATGTATGTACGCATGTATGCATGTATGCATGTATGCATGTATGTATGTAT
>NW_013530636.1:6706-7011 GCF_000836235.2 Papilio xuthus | reverse complement strand
TGCAAGTATGCATGTATGCATGTATGCATGTATGCATGTATGTATGTATGCATGTATGCATGTATGCATGTATGTATGGATAGATGGATGGATGGATGGATGCATGTATGCATGTATGCATGTATGCATGTATGCATGTATGCTTGTATGCATGTATGCTTGTATGCACGTATGCTTGTATGCATGTATGCATGTATGCATGTATGCATGTACGCATGTACGCATGTATGCATGTATGCATGTATGCATGTACGCAAGTATGCATGTATGCATGTATGCTTGTATGCATGTATGCATGTATGCAT
>NW_013530636.1:5146-6491 GCF_000836235.2 Papilio xuthus | reverse complement strand
TGTATGCATGTATGCAAGTATGCATGTATGCATGTACGCATGTATGCATGTATGCATGTACGCATGTACGCATGTATGCATGTATACATGTATGCTTGTATGCATGTATGCTTGTATACATGTATGCATGTACGCATGTATGCATGTATGCATGTACGCATGTATGCATGTACGCATGTACGCATGTACGCATGTATTCATGTATGCATGTATGCTTGTATGCATGTACGCTTGTATGCATGTATGCATGTATGCATATATGCAAGTATGCATGTATGCATGTATGCAAGTATGCATGTATGCATGTATGCATGTACGCATGTACGCATGTATGCATGTATGCATGTATGCAAGTATGCATGTATGCATGTATGCATGTATGCATGTATGCATGTATGCATGTATGCATGTATGCATGTATGCATGTATGCATGTATGCATGTATGCATGTATGCATGTATGCTTGTATGCATGTATGCATGTATGCTTGTATGCATGTATGCAGGTATGCATGTATGCATGTACGCATGTATGCATGTATGCATGTATGCATGTATACATGTATGCATGTTTGCATGTATGCATGTATGCATGTATGCTTGTATGCATGTATGCTTGTATGCATGTATGCTTGTATGCATGTAAGCTTGTATGCATGTATGCATGTATGCATGTATGCATGTATGCATGTATGCATGTGTGCATGTATGCACGTATGCTTGTATGCATTTATGCATGTATGCATGTATGCATGTACGCATGTACGCATGTATGCATGTATGCATGTATGCATGTACGCAAGTATGCATGTATGCATGTATGCATGTATGCATGTATGCATGTATGCATGTATACATGTATGCATGTATGCAAGTATGCATGTATGCATGTACGCATGTATGCATGTATGCATGTACGCATGTACGCATGTATGCATGTATGCATGTATGCTTGTATGCATGTATGCTTGTATACATGTATGCATGTATGCAAGTATGCATGTATGCATGTACGCATGTATGCATGTACGCATGTACGCATGTACGCATGTATGCATATATGCATGTATGCTTGTATGCATGTACGCTTGTATGCATGTATGCATGTATGCATGTATGTATGTTTATTTGAAGGTATCTCCGAAACTTCTGAATTTTGGCATAGATGTACAACACATTCTGGAAGAACATATGAACTACTTATTAAGTCTTTTTTTAAACCCGCACGAACGAATTCGCGGGTGACAGCTAGTGTAGTAGTGATACATAAATTTAAAATGTCTTCCCTAATAAGCAAAAGAGATTTTAATATTGAAATAATTATTCATAATAATTTCTGTATCGAA
>NW_013530636.1:0-3191 GCF_000836235.2 Papilio xuthus | reverse complement strand
TAACAGCTTACTATTGTTCTTGAATCATTAAGTACTAACATAAGATTACCTTATCTAATCAAAGCGTAAGTACTGCTAAAGTTAGACTATTTACTTGGTACCTTTATCAACAAAATATATATTAAAAAGTAGATTTAGGTAAAAAACGTTTTTATAGGATGAGTAAATAACATTTAAATAATAAAAAAACATTTCTGACAACAATAGTAAAATTATACAAAAACTATTATAGCTGTTGCCTAAAGTATCAAGACGGAGTACTGTCCGCATCGGCGTCTTTTCTTACGTACTCCGCTGGCTCAGCGTCCCAAAGTGGGTCTTGGGTTCGACACCAGGGATCGCCAAAGTCGCCTGTCTTGTGTTGCGCGTATTTAATTATTTAATTAGTAGCATGTGTTCTTCTAGACTATGTCCTATATCCTTACCAAATTTCATCGAGATCTGTTGACTGCTTTGGAGATACCTTCTAACAAAAATCAATCCATCTAAACATCCAACCTTCTGTTTCATTTCATAGTGTCTGGACATACCCTTAATGGGTTTTTAGACACTTATTGTAATTTTGTATATTTTACCCTGTTTATAAATTAAATAAATAAATAATTCGCATTTATAATATTAGTAAGATTAAGAAAAGATTTACATAATTATTCGTTGTCTTTGATATTAATTTGACATAATTTTAAATGTCGTAAAATTATTATTGATTTATCCTTTGTTGATTGGTAACCGGTTGTAAATCAAATGTACCATTGTTGTAATAATTGATGACTCATCATCCCTAATTAGTATTACAATTCAGCTTAATTACCAACAACAATCTGTTATGTAACACAAGATCCTAGTATAAACAATTGCCAAAGAAAATATATAAATTATTTTTCATTGTATTTTTTTAGCAATCATTTCAAAGCTAAATGCCTATGTTTTTTTTTTTTAAAAAAACTATAAACTTTTTATATGTATACAACTTTTTCGCTTGGCATAGGACAGGAAAGTGTTCGCTAAGCTGAAGGCCAATCTCCAGTAATGGAGAGGCATTAGAAGAAGAAGAATGTATCGATAACATTTATTAATTCTAGATACTATTAATATACTACAGTTTTTAGAATTTTCTCATAGATGGCGTTAGAAATACAATACAATTAAAAATATATATTATAAAGTACAAAATAGCATAGAAATTTATATTAAAACTCTATTTTTCGCTACTTTTTCAAAGAGATTGTGAGAGTTGGCAAAAATAATATTTTTATTCAAGTTTGTCGACAGTGGAAACTTACCCTTATAGAATACCAAAGTTGATATATACGTATGTATACATGTTTATCCCTATTGTATCCTCGTATTCTTTAGCATAATCCCCTCATTGTTGCTGTGATAATTTGTCCTATGGGACCAATACCATTACCTTTATGATGTCTTCCCAAAAGTCTACGTATTTTGGTTCGAAAAAACTTCGAGTTTAAATTTTTATGAGCCATATTTATAGCATATTGTGCTAATTAGATTACTTCTTTTTTTTAATGGAAAATTAAAAAAAATACAAACCACTTTTAAAAAGATAATCCATTGAATTAATATGCTGTATTTTTTTGCACATTTTTCATAACTCATCCAACGAACATTCATTAGCTACGAAGCTGGAAGAACGAGCATTGACATTAAATTTTAAAAAGATATCATTCGAAATTTAAATTATTTAATGCGCATGCTCAGCACGTTATCACCTTTAAGACATAACATAATCTCTTTAGGAACAACGACTAAGTCGGTTTTTATGTGTCGGGCCGCTTTCGTCGGCTTATGAATAAAAGGTCTCTATTCAGTTCCCGGCCATTAACGATGTTAATATGTGATAGTGAGCATCAAGATCGATCGTATACAAGGCCCTTTGTCTGTATGAATAGCACTGTTCCTTTCAAAACGATGTGAGTCGCCCGGCTAAATGGATTATGGAGTATTGGAGATGATTATACTTGAAGCAATTCCGTGTTTTGTGTTCCCTTCTTAAAGGGCATTGAAACAGATTAAAAAGGATTTTCGATCGAAAATCTTTAAGGAGTTTAAAGGTACGTTTATGGTGACAACCTTTTCCTGTTTATTTTTTAATCGGAATTATCGGAATGTCTTCATTTTATCGAATGTAGGTAGAATAATAGATTGCTAGTCAGTTGCATCACGATGTGTTCCTTCACCGTAAGAACATCGGATAAATATACATATGTAATCGAAAAACACATTGGTACATGGCGGGATTCGAACCCAGTACCTGCGGATTGCAAGTCAAGTGCTTAACCCCTAAGCCACCGACGCTCATATTTAATCTAGATAAAATTAAGCAAAAGTATACGCAATACACGCAAACGAGAATATTAAAAAGTTTCCTTTTGACTGTTTCCTTTAAAAGATATTTACATTTAAAAACGTGAACGTTTATTTTATCTCTTTCACGTTTGTACATAATAACGCTTGGTCTTTTGAGCGTTTTATCTGCGAAATGTTCTTCCTTCCCCTAACATTTGCGAAGATTTACAGAAAGCTAAACACAGACCTACTATTATATATAATAGGAACTCTTACAGATTTAAGAATAAATGAGAGCCTAAAATCTTTTTTGTTTACTTAAGCTACTTACGTTTTAAATTGTTAATTAAGACGAAAAGGCGGAAATTAGTAATTGAGGAAAACAAACCTCGTATTACTATCCCAATGAAAATATACTTTGTTTATTCGAAATAAAAGATTTGATTGAGAACATTTTTTAATTATTTTTAATTTAACTTATCAGAAAATTACTGACAAAATTATTCGTCATTAGGACTTCCAGTAAAAGAATTTTAATGATTTTAACTACCGCAACGCTTTACTCAAATAACAAATTAAACTCCAATCTCTTTTTAATACCAATTTAATACGCATATAAAACAAGTAACAAGGTTAAATTATACAGCCAAACTCGTCTTAAACATAAATTACCAAACAATGATTCCAATGCTTTTGAAGGAAAACAAACGCTAAACAAAACATACTTCAGCCGGGTGCCCGTTCAAACAACCTCGTTTCTCCGTAAAATTACTTCGGCAAAATTCACTTTAAACTCTAAAACGTCTTTCTCATACATTTTAACGGAGTTTTCGAGCGTGAAAGCCTCCGAGAGTATAGCTCCGTTCAAACTCATTCCATCATAA
>NW_013530635.1:0-518 GCF_000836235.2 Papilio xuthus | reverse complement strand
AAACGGCTGTACTTGACAGATTCCATGGTGGAGAAAGGTAACATTATCGTATCTTACTAATATTATAAATACGAATGTTTACATGAATGGATGTTTTTGGAGGAATAACGGCTTAAGGATTCTCGCTAAAATTTGGCGGCAAACACAATAAGTTATTTTTTTAATTCCTTGCGGATGGTGTCGCAGGTGATAGCTAGTTAGTGTTAGGAAAAAAATCCGAAAATGTGGCAGTGTATTGACCCAACACTATTCTTTCTGACACTGGACTTTGTAACGAAAGCACGCTATTCGCGCCAAAGGATTCTAATTATTAAATGTATAAAATTAGAAATACTAAGACGCGATTATCATGTATCGATAATTAAAACAATACATTTTTATATTTATTGCAATTTGTCTTACTAGTGTAATTTCAAATTAAAAATCGACCAGACTTACTTATATTTGTCGCAAAATTCGTGTTCTACTACAAAACTGCAAGTTAACTGTCGTAAATACGAACCTATATCGATATAAGT
>NW_013530634.1:0-843 GCF_000836235.2 Papilio xuthus | reverse complement strand
GCTATTGTGTTTTACATTTATAAATCCAATACTGCAGTGTATATAATTTGTATAAACGCTAGGAATAAATTTAATTCGACTTAAGACTATTTTTTTATATCATAAGGTGGCAAACGAGCGAGCGGCCACCTTAAATCGCTGAAATAGCGAAGTGACCGTTGTCCATAGACATACGCAATTGCATATGCGTTGCCTACCTTTAACCGACGGAGAGGATGCACAGAAAGAAAATATCTTCCCTTTCCATACATCCTCTCATCCGGAAAGTCCACTTCCACTTCCCATCCTTTCCTTATAAGAAAAAGGGTGGGAAGGGAAAGAGGACTAAATAAGGCCTTCGGGACGCACACACATCAGACGAAACGCGGAACAGCTTCCACTTCACGCTTGTCTTCTGTGTGGTCGTGGTATTTCACCGGGCGAGTCGGGCCAATTCACTGCTTTACCACTGTTAAAACAGTAACAACAGTATTTAATAGTTCCTTTTTTAAACGGTGTTTGGCTGTACTCTATACATCATGTTATGCCTTTACTACATCGCGATGGCTACTACTACACTACAAACTGAGTAATACAAAGCGTGCATTTTCCCAGTACCGTTTGCACATAAAGTTGAGAATACTTCAACGATACATTATACATCATAAACATCACAAAGGCGCGTTATTCTTTCACGATACTAGCACCGATGAATCGTAAGTTTAAAGTGAGCCGCATCCATTGCCCCATTTGTACTTGCACAAGTCACGTCATAACAGTATACGTGGGCGGTCAAAGAGCACTCCCGATCTCCCGACCTCTCCTGTATTCCACCCCTCCCCCCTCCCGTTACCCCCTCTGCCC
>NW_013530633.1:414-614 GCF_000836235.2 Papilio xuthus | reverse complement strand
GGGTTGCGCCGGCGTCGTCGACGATGTTGATACCAAAGCGTCGGTGGTGTTGTTGTTGAAGTTTCGGAGAGTCCGTGAGAGGAACTTCGTGTCTCGAAAGCTTCGTGAAGCGATTGAGATAGGTCGGCGACCTAATTTCAACAGAGACAAGGGGTGGACTCTTCCGCCTACATGGGAACCCGTCTTAATGAACGCGGCGC
>NW_013530633.1:0-189 GCF_000836235.2 Papilio xuthus | reverse complement strand
TGATGAAGGGCCCCCGATGGGCTCGAAACTAGTCGGTGCCGCCACCGGACGTATATACGTGAGTGTTTAGCCGTGTTTATATATCAGTTTAGTATAATGTCTCACGAAAGTTTGAATAATTTAATTTACCAAGTCTTGTAGTTTCTTTATAGAAGATTTTGCATAGGTTAGAATTAATCAGAATTGCGG
>NW_013530632.1:0-1483 GCF_000836235.2 Papilio xuthus | reverse complement strand
TATCTCTATCAGGCCACATTCACATATATGTGTTTGCTCCCTACTTACACATATTCCTTTTAACATAATCGTCTCCTCCTTAGTTAAAAAGCATACTGTTAAAAGAGGTACCATAATACTATTAATGTTTGCCTTAAATTATGAAGTTGGTAAATTAAATGTTAGTACGTACAGTCAGCGTCATATAGATCGTCACAGACAAGATATGCAAATATATAGGTACACCAAAAGTAATCAATTATATCGGTACAACAAAAGTCCTCAAAATAATAGATACATTCACCCTGCTCAAATACATCGGTACATACACAGCGTCAAATATATGAGTACATGCAAGATGCTCATAAATATCGTAGCAGCCACAGCGTCATAAGTAACGAAGCAGTCAAGGTGCGCAAAAATATCGGTACATTTGACAAAATTGAACTCTATCTCTATATACTTGTGATACAATTTGGAATAAACTACTTCTGTTACATTCATTTGACACTTTGTATTAACGTTATAGGTTGTCCGGAAAGTTCGTTCTGATTTTCGATATAAAGCTTACAATAGACTGTAGCTGAAGTGGATTCATTTTCGGATTTCCACCATTATCAAACGTCACAAAAATTTCTATCTTGTGAATAATTTCATTTCATTGGTTGAGATAAAAACTAATTTTTAAAATTTTATCCAATAATAAAAGACGTTTTAGGTATAGAGTCGTACCAATATAATTTAAAAACATTTCCAAAAATTTAAGAGAACAGGGTTACAATTTTCCTTATAAAGCGGCACGAACTTACTGGGCAACCCAATATTTTTCTTCTCTTGTCATAACGCTTAAATATAAAAGTTTGTCACGCCGAATATGATAGATACGTAATAACTAATGTCAAATTTTGCCTTGTCACAATATAAACTAGTTTGGCGCAGTATTCTAGTATGTTTGCCGTAATATGTAAGTTTACCGGTTCGAATCTCAGGCTACTTTTTTTTCATTTTATCAATCACGGGGTTATTTTTTCATAACCAGTAAAAATTTGCTAATGTAAAATTTTGCTCGACAATTTTTTTTTATAATTTTCGCTGTTGGGTAGAAAGAAATTTAAATAAAGTTAACAACAATTATGTCAGACCATCGCGGGTGAAGTGAGTGGGCGGAGCGTGGATTGTCTTTGCGGGTTTTGAGAATGGTACGCGCGGAAACTATACGTACAAGTGTTATCTACATATGTGTGCGCGCCCACGCACACTGGAATGTTTATTGCAATCGACCAAAAATTTGATGTAGTTTGGATATTGACATTCAGTTTTTTTCTTTGTTTCTTAAATATAATCAGTATCAGTAAAAGGTAAAAGTAAAAGTGTTATTTTTACCGGTACAAGTTTCACAAACATGAGTAATAAACAAATTACATGCCAATAGCATCGGTTTATCTCCTTCATTTTTGTTTGAAATAGAAAAGTACTTTAACGGTCAAACTCATTAGTCCAAGGC
>NW_013530631.1:0-529 GCF_000836235.2 Papilio xuthus | reverse complement strand
AATTGTTGTTAACTTTATTTAAATTTCTTTCTACCCGACAGCGAAAATTATAAAAAAAAAGTTGTACAATTTGGTAATGTAAAATTTTGCTCGACAATTTTTTTTTTATAATTTTCGCTGTCCGGTAGAAAGAAATTTAAATAAAGTTAACAACAATTAGGTCAGACCATCGCGGGTGAAGTGAGTGGGCGGAGCAAGGATTGTCTTTGCGGGTTTTAAGAATGGTACGCGCGGAAACTATACGTACAAGTGTTATCTACATATGTGTGCGCGCCCACGCACACTAGAATGTTTATTGCAATCGACCAAAAATTTGATGTAGTTTGGATATTGACATTCAGTTTTTTTTCTTTCTTTCTTAAATATAATCAGTATCAGTAAAAGGTAAAGGTAAAAGTGTTATTTTTACCGGTACAAGTTTAACAAACATGAGTAATAAATAAATTACATGCCAATAGCATCAATTTATCTCCTTCATTTTTGTTTGAAATAGAAAAGTACTTTAACGGTCAAACTCATTAGTCCAAAG
>NW_013530630.1:0-1195 GCF_000836235.2 Papilio xuthus | reverse complement strand
AGGGTCTAAGGGTCTAAGGCTCTAAGGCTCTAAGGGTCTAAGGGTCTAAGGGTCTAAGGGTCTAAGGGTCTAAGGGTCTAAGGGTCTAAGGGTCTAAGGGTCTAAGGGTCTAAGGGTCTAAGGGTCGAGGGGTCGAAGGGTCTAAGGGTCTAACGGTCTAAGGGTCTAAGGGTCGAAGGGTAGAAGAAAAAGAAGAAGAAGAATAAAATGTACATGTTTTTAACTTAATCGAATTGAAAGTTAAAGTTAAGATTTTCATCCTAAAAAATGTATCTTTTACTTCAGTGGCTTGATGCAAAGTGTCGAATGAATATAACAGAAGTAGTTTATTCAAAATTGTACTATAAGTATATAGAGATAGAGTTCAATTTTGTCAAATGTTACGATATTTTTGCACACCTTGACTGCTTCGTTACTTATGACGCTGTGGCTGCCACGATATTTATGGGCACCTTGCATGTACTCATATATTTGCCGCTGTGTATGTACCGATGTATTTGAGCAGGGTGAATGTATCTATTAATTTGAGGACTTTTGTTGTACCGATATAATTGATTACTTTTGGTGTACCTATATATTTGCATATCTTGTCTGTTACGATCTATATGACGCTGACTGTACAATACGCACCAATTGTATGTGGACTTTATAAATCAAGTTGTACAGTTGTACATAGAGAAGAATTGGTAGCACCAACAATTGCTCGGAGTCTTAAATATGATAAGTATGTTAATAGAGTGTAATGTTTTAGATACGAATTAAAGTCAAAATAGAGTAAGAAGCAAAAAGTATAAGAAATGTGAGACAGTGTCCTCAAATGCGAAATTAAAGGGCTTTTTCACAATGTCCGAGAAAAGCTCTCGATAAAATATGTAAAAGATAGTCGTGTTAGTTACCTATTTATAACTCGAGAACGGCTTTAACGATATGGCTGAAAATTGGCGAGGAGGTAGCTTAGAGCTAGGAGACGGACATAAGATATTATTTATTTATTTTTTTCGAATTTATGCCTTAAAGACCTGCTTCTTATTTAACCTAATAATATTATTAATGCTGTGTCTGTAAGTGCCCAACGATTATCGGATCAGGTGCGAGTTATACAACGGCGTCACCTGTTAGATGACTCTGTGCTTGAGCAACTCCGTCACGAAGCGCGACCCCTTCACAATGTTGCTGAAGTACGTTGTGTTGCACC
>NW_013530629.1:0-727 GCF_000836235.2 Papilio xuthus | reverse complement strand
CCCAAAACACAGACAACGGACGTTAGCATGCGTACCGCACCCCCCATTAAGCCTCAAGCTTTTCGGATGAATCAATTGTACAACATAAAAGACGACATTCCTTATGATGAAAGTGAATATTATTTTGACGAGTATAACGAATATTACCCAGAACAGTACCAATTAGAACAAAATGATTACGATGAAAATATTAATTCTTATAATGAACAGGATGAATCACTATTAACAGATGACGAAAATTTTCCCATGAAAGCCTCGAACAAAAACCCGAAATAATCCATATTAATTATTCTGACCCTAGATTAAAATTACCATACATTGAAATCCCAGAAATAAACGCAAAATTTATGATCGACACAGGAAGTTCACGATCATTTATAAGCCCGGCAAAGGCTAATGAATATTTTTATTATTGTAAGGAATACGAGCCTTTCGAAGTTATTAGCACACACGCTTCAAGCTTTCATAATGAAGTGATTTTGACACAATTATTTCCCACTTTTAATACTGACAAAATTCATAAATTCTATATATTTGATGTAGACGGAAGATACGACGGATTAATAGGTAGTGATCTTTTGAAACAATTAAACTCCAAAATAGATATGAAAAACCAAATATTATACACAGACTCCGCTAAAATTCCTATTATTTATAACCCGTCTAATGAAATTAGAATAGCCCCCCGTTGTGAACAACGAGTTAAATTACCCACCAATATTTTAAA
>NW_013530627.1:0-2990 GCF_000836235.2 Papilio xuthus | reverse complement strand
AGTTCCTATACTTGATAGGAAATCACATTCTGTTTGTTTGTTGTAGGTGCACATATACACGGTTTTCCCCTTCCTGAGAGACGGTCAGTGATGTTCAGAAAATGTATGCCAATCACTGGAATTATAGAGCCATAAACTGATGTGTCTGAAATTAGTAGGTGGGTCCATGTGTGTATATGTAAAAAATATATTTTTTTATTTGTAATTTTTTATTGTAAAGAAAAATTTGCTTGCCTATGTTGTAAGAGAATATGTTCAGAGTGTTTAAACTCGCAAATAACTACAAATTGCCAGTTGCCAGCTTGCATATGACTGAAAATATTTTGGGGTTTGGTTTTAATTACAGGGTATGCATTCTTTTGTGACCGCGCTATACTATTTATTACCGTAAATGTAATTTTCAAATATATATATTAAAAATTAAAATATTGAGCTGATATCTTGAAAGTCATTGATGTATATGTACTTGCATAGATTTAAAATTAAGTTATGTAGAAATATAATAAATAATGAACAAAAATATAAAAATATTTTGTTTTTATTTCCCCAATAATAATAGGATCATTTTAATAGAGGTATTTCATAGAAGGCTACTTGATATCGGCTCACTATATTAATAACTACATAAGTGGGTATATTATTTTTGAACATTGATTTAATGTCAATTTTAACTTTATTAGATTCCCACTTATTAGTTATTATTATAGTGAGCTAAATAAGCGTGCCTACGTATATAGGTACCAAAAAAAAAATTAGTTCAGCGATTATACGCATGGAGCGCCACAATCGCCGTGGATCCACGACTTCGTGCGAGTTGCCCCTCTTTCTATAGTATACTTATTATACTCTTTGCTTGACACTTCGTTATCAACAATTCAAAATCATATCACAAAACAATACTCACCGTTATGGATTAATTTTAAAATAAACCGTTACAAATAGTAATCCCTTTATTTTATTGCCATGTTAAGTACCTAAACAAAATGGGTTTACTTCGTATGCTGGTTATAATTTATATGCTGCTTTATATAATTTTATACTTCGGATTAGTGGGAGGACTACTTTATCTTCGCGCCGCTGTCATCCAAAACTATAGGTGAGATGTAAATATTTTTGAGATCAAGATAATATAGTCAAATTACTTCTAAATAATCTCATGTAGAAAACTTTAGTTAATGTACTCGAAAGTTAACATTCAATAAGGTATTATCTCTAGCTTTACATTATAACCTTTTTGTACTCTTTTTCAGTGGCGACGCAGCATACAATGCTGGATAAAATAAAAAATCAATTTACTAAAAAAAACTTTATTCATACACAAAAATATAAAAGGCACTAAAAATGGACGGTACTTAACCTTCCTATACCCGCGCAAATGTCTGTGAGACCGACGAAACAGTTTTTCGTTAATATTTTTTTTTTCCAAGAACTTTGAGAGTTCGCGCTTTCTGCTAGCTGCACGATTTGGGGCTTGCTTTCGGTTGGTACGTGGGACACAGTCGTGCGAGCAGGACGTTCAGGCCTAATACGGTCTGATCGGTCTGTGACACCGACGCGGGTACACGATCAACTTTTTACGTAAGTCATATTTTTTTGTTTATGTGTATATACATGTTATTTACTTGTTTTTATGCAATGATTTGTCTTGTATTTTACTTGTTTACAACTACTATATCGATTTATAATTTTGAATGAATGAAGAACGTAGTCGATTGTTGTTGGAGGAAGAAAGTTCAGACTCTAACGCTTACATCGGAAAAGACAGGCGTACGCGGTGGAATAAAACTCCTGGGTCAAGCCAGGTTAGGCGCTGCATCAGGAATCTCGTGACACAACTCCCAGGACCTAAGGGTGAAGCTAGAAACACGAAAGAGCCGCTAGAAATATGGAGGCTATTTTTCTCGGAAAGTGTTTGTACTCGGATTGTTCAGTGGACAAATAAAGAAATAAACCGCCTAAAATGTAACTAATTTTATTTTACGTTGATCTCAAAATACCTTATTTTTAAGAATTAAAAATTGTTTTATGTTTGTTTTTAGAATAAAAAGTTTTATGTTTGTTTTTCATGACTATAAGAAAAAATGAGACTTTTTTAAGGCTGTTATGGAAAGACTGATAGTCATTACAGTATTAAATAGTATAAGCTAACAATTGGTATTTTTTGTTTTATTACATCCTATAGTTCCTGTAAAATAAAAAAAATATAAACAGTTTATAGAAAAATAACTAGGTAATAGGAGTCAAAGTTACGGTCTGTCACACCGTGCGCGGGTATAGGTGTTAAAAAATTTGGCGCGGGTACAGGAAGGTTAAGTCTTTTAAATATAAGTAATATTTACTATTGGAGTTAAAAATTAACTTAACATGAAAAATAAAAGGATTACAAATATAATGCCGTGTTCACACTAAAGCTAAAAATAAAAAGTAAAACAAACTATTACCAACGTAATAATTAATACAATACAAAAGAGAAATCAATTATATCCGGCCACAAAAAAATAACTATAACATTAAAAAATACAAGGTGAGTTGTGTTGCTTAGTATTTAGTGTGAACACGGCCTAACTTTTTACATATCCTTATCAAATAAAATTATTAAAAAAAATAAATATAATTTCATTAAATTTGCACTTTTTAGATATGAAAACGCTGCGCGAACATTTGATATGTATTGCTTATGTACACACACATATATAATTACATTTTAATAAGTGACATACAAACAATCCCTGATGTTAATAATAGAAATATTAGTTAAAATATCAATATGATTATTTTAATCTAAAGCTAGTTTACACCCGATCTTATATAAAGTAAGGTGCCTCCCACTTATAATATGAATTTAGAAAAAAATACACGATTCTGTTTTTAAAAAAACTGTAAATTATGTCAACAGATATTTAAAAAAATCACTTGGTATAGAATCAGATTATTTATAAACAAAACACAAATAATTAAATTGTTAGAAGTGACATAAAGATTTTTATAAC
>NW_013530626.1:0-999 GCF_000836235.2 Papilio xuthus | reverse complement strand
TGTAATTTGTTTATTACTCATGTTTGTTAAACTTGTACCTGTAAAAATAACACTTTTACTTTTACTTTTTACTGATACTGATTATATTTAAGAAACAAAGAAAAAAAACTGAATGTCAATATCCAAAGTACATCAAATTTTTGGTCGATTGCAATAAACATTCCAGTGTGCGTGGGCGCGCACACATATGTAGATAACACTTGTACGTATAGTTTCCGCGCGTACCATTCTTAAAACCCGCAAAGACAATCCACGCTCCGCCAACTCACTTCACCCGCGATGGTCTGACCTAATTGTTGTTAACTTTATTTAAATTTCTTTCTACCCGACAGCGAAAATTATAAAAAAAAAATTGTCGAGCAAAATTTTACATTACCAAATTTTTACTGGTTATGAAAAAATAACCCCATGATTGATAAAATGAAAAAAAAGTAGCCTGAGATTCGAACCGGTAAACTTACATATTACGGCAAACATACTAGATACTGCGCCAAACTAGTATTATATATATTGTGACAAGGCAAAATTTGATATTAGTTAATACGTATCTGTCATATTCGGCGTGACAAACTTTTATATTTAAGCGTTATGACAGGAGAAGAAAAATATTGGGTTGCCCAGTAAGTTCGTGCCGCTTTATAAGGAAAATTGAAACCCTGTTCTCTTAAATTTTTGGAAATGTTTTTAAATTATATTGGTAAGACTCTATACCTAAAACGTCTTTTATTATTGGATAAAATTTTAAAAATTAGTTTTTATCTCAACCAATGAAATGAAATTATTCACAATATAGAAATTTTTGTGACGTTTGATAATGGTGGAAATCCGAAAATGAATCCACTTCACCTACAGTCTATTGTAAGCTTTATATCGAAAATCAGAACGAACTTTCCGGACAACCTATAATGTTAATACAAAGTGTCAAATGAATGTATCAGAAGTAGTTTATTCCAAATTGTATCACAAGTATATAGAGATAGAGTTCAATTTTGTCAAATG
>NW_013530625.1:0-3359 GCF_000836235.2 Papilio xuthus | reverse complement strand
AAAGAAACTTATCTTTATCTCTCTTTATTCAAAGAAACTGGTAGAGATAATTTTGTACAGGTGTTTATTCTACGCTACTCTATCTTTATTATATTAATTCCACGTGAATGCACAACAAAGATTGGAAAACACAACAGAAAGTTGGCAGAGCGTCAACTGACACAGGACAATTTTAATTAAACTGCCTTTGTGTCATACTGTGTGAAATCAGTCATGTGTTACTTATGCTCAGATTACTCTGTAACATTTAACCTCTTTATTAAAGCTATATGAGTTGCCGTAGAGAGATACAGTTGGTTTTGTTGGCATACAAATATTTCAGATTTATAGACAAGGAATTAATTTACCTACCCATTGGATATCATACATAATTTAGCTCGTATGATTTACTTGTATATCTGATATTAGTTAAAAAGTCACATTAAATATAAATATATTATGAATATAATTCAAACTTAAAGCGACATAAATGCTGCAAAGAGCAAATTCAAAAAGGAATATCTAATAATACAGTAATAAAATAATTTATTTAAAAATGTAATTTTCTTTAATAACGATCGTCCTTTGATTATATCACTGGGTGGAAATAGATACCAAATTAAATTTTAAATTAATAAATTATAATACTTAGAAACAATCTAAAGCATGGTCTTGGATAAGAACTGCTATATAAATTCATAGCATATACGTGTTTCGTTTGACGTACATAAAATGAGTTGTCCGAAGCAATTATGAACTTAAACAGAAATGTCCATTAATTTGTCGCAGGATTGCTTGCCCAGACGGCACGGCGCTGCGCGGATATCGGTGGACGTTATTTAATGGAACATCTACAATAGATGGCATTTAAAAAAATTGCTCTTGTAAAACAAATATAATACTCGGGCATTACGTACAATGACCATTTAAATACATTGAATGTAACATACTCGGACATAGTGTTAATAAAACTCTTACTCTCATTTATCTTGATAATATTATAAACACCAAATTTAGGATATATTTATGAAAATTTATAGTTCGAATAGAATCGATTGAACATCGTCAAAAAAAAGAACTAAGAATGAGATTACATTCAGGTCTTTTTCTATCTTACACAAAGATACTGTAATCAATATGTTACATATACTGTTGTTAAAAAATATTCAAGTACTTTTACTGTAAACAATCATATTTATAAGACAAAAGAACCGAAATATTCATCTCCAATCCTCGCAATGGGATGGAAGGCAAAATTTTGAATACCGCCCTTATAGATCCTTAATGACTCTCGTCTGAGCTCGGTTGCAATATCGTTGAGATAATTGCTCAGTCGATGGTAAGTCTGAGAGCTTGCGCTACGTCAAATTGTTTCCAACAAATAATTGTGTTTACATACCCTTTGTAATGCAGCAACACACGTTAGGTTCGCATGAAAAACTACAGACAAACCTTAGCGTGGTGACTAAGTTAGTTTAATATATAACTCATTTGATCGTTAATTCTTAGTAATAATATAAATGCGAAAGTAACTCTGTCTGTCTGTCTGTCCTTCTTTCACGAAAGAACTACTGACCCTACTGAAATAAAGTTTGGTACACAGATAATAAGATACTTTTTAACGCGAAAAACACAGCATTTCACGCGAACGAAGTCGCGGGCCAGCTAGTAATCGAAATTTAGATATTACAGAACTATAACCCGAGAGAGCTTAGAGGCATAAAGTTGTGTTTACTTTTGAACAATACATCATAGCTTTTATTAGCATCTTAGTGCTCATTCACACGAGCATCCCTCTGTTATCCCCTAACTTAACACGTTCGTATGGAGCACTCTTTAGACTGAACATTGTAACACTCTTCATGTTACCGTGACTTTTCACTATCTAAATACCCGTACAAAAATATATCTATCTCTCTTTATTACAAATAGAACATGAGCGGCGACATTATGTTTTTATACACGTGTTTCGGCAATGGAAACTTGCGAGAACTGTATTTACTTTTGTTATTATCATCTAACCATAAACATTACGTAGTAAAAGAAAACTTTTATTTCTGAAAAATCTACAGAGCCGCTTTTAATTGTGACAAAACTAAATCCCCTTAATCCTTCTATAGCTGGCTTTATCGTTTTAATGGTAGGCTTTGTACATTTAAATTGCGAAGAATAATACCCATTGAAGGGAAACGATTTTTTTTTTGCAATTAAAATTTATAAAATATAAAATTTATTATAAAACTTCAACAATGACGATGTATTTATTTTTAGGTTACACACATAACAAAGTGATCCTATAAGGGTTTTTTTCCTTTCGAGGTACGGAACCCTCAAAATGAAGTTGGTTATTATGTAGAGAAATAATAAAATGTAGTTTGAAATTTGCTTATATTTCTTGTAACCATTACAAATAAGCTGGCGGTTTATGTTAAAACAAAGGTCATGGTAATCGTATTCGCGATCGCTTGAATCATAATCCGTACATTAACCATTAGGCTATTGGCAGCATTTATAAAATATTCTAATATTTTACGGTAAAACAGCCAACGTGTACTCCTAAAAGCAATAAAAAGGGATTACCGGCCTTTAACGGTTCCGAGTTGCGTAAAATTATAAAACACGTCGCTAAGAAATATTTTATGCCTATTTTTATCTGTTTTGCAAATGTTTGTGAAAAGGTCAAAATATGGTGGTTAAGACAATTTTACGCGAATTACTTTTTAGTAAAACCTTGACAGGGGTTTTACTAAAAAGTAAAAACACATTTATTTATTAGCTTACTAGCTGTTGCCTGCGAATCCATCCGCGCAGCATGAAAAAAAACTTAATTAGTAGCCTATGTCATCCAGACTGTGCTCTACAATTTATGCCAAATTTCAGCTAGTCTCATACAGCCGTTCTGGAGATACCTTCAAACAAACATCCACCCATCCAAACTATATTAGTAAGATAGTAAGAAATAAGATACATATTTAGTTTTTATTCAAAACATAAAAAAAATATTAAGCATTGGAGTCGATATGAGGACGAGAAACTTGAAATAAATGCAAAAAAAAACATTTGTACGTATACAAAACAAGGTCTGCAAAGATTTCCATAGTGGGGAAGCATTACGTACTCGACATTGTATGGCACTCCATTTCGCTCCTGTTGCCTCGACAGAACAAAGGCTGTTCCCGTCTTGTTGATCAACATTACAGCCACTTCATATCGTCATCAATCAGTACATACATATTTTTATTTCTAGTTGTTTATTACTACAATATCGTAGATTTTCTTAAAACTTGTATTAATTAGTAAAATGACAATAGGAATTGTTGCTTTACTTGGAACAACAGTGGATAAATTAGAAAAAAGATAAAAAAAATTACAAATCAGTC
>NW_013530624.1:0-979 GCF_000836235.2 Papilio xuthus | reverse complement strand
TTCCGCTTCGAAGATTTAATGAGATTATTACGGAAATGTAATTTGAATACGCACTTCATTAACTTATGTTTATATACTGTAACTAGATGGCGCTGTATATTGTCATCTTACTATCTTACTAATATTATAAATGTGAATGTTTGGATAGATGGATGGATGGATACAAGTTTGTTTGAAGGTATCTCCAGAACGGCTGATCGGATCTTGATGAAATTTGACGTGGATGTAAAACATAGTCTGGAAGGGCTACTTAGTTTTTTTTTAATTCTGCGCGTACGGAGTCGCAGGCGACCGCTGGTCATCAATATATTTCTGCATTTTTCAAGTTTGAGCTTATTTGTTGAATAATAAACAGAAATATGTTTTAAATAATTAAAAAGTTCAGAATTTATTTTAAATCTTTTTAACATGTTATAAGCTATAATATATTCATGGCTACATTCATACAAATGGAAACAAAAATTCTTTTCGGAACACAAAGGCTTCAGTTCGAATGAGTGAATACGAATGATACTGTTACGTGCCTGTTCCTGTATTAACAAACGGAAATAACACGAATATATCGTGGTCGAGTTTGTGAAGTAGCGATGCAGTACTTGTACATTTGAATAACAGACACAAATAAAATATATATCCGTGTTTTATTCGTCAAGTAAAAGTACTTTGTAATAAATAAACTTTTCAAGCGCCATTTTTGTTATTCAAAGTTTAAAGAATAACTGTCTGGCACTTACAAAAATATACCTAACATGCAAGAAAAATAAAAATATAGTTAAAGGTGTAAATTTAAGAATATCATAGATATTTGTGATCTATAAAAAAGTTATGGAGGCATAGATTCGATCTTGTTTTTGTCTAAAAATTTTCGATACTGAAACATGAATTCGGCATATTCAAGCATATTGAATACATTCGCAGGGAAGCTCAAATCGATACCCGATGCAATAAAATAAAACGACTATGAAATGGACGCAGCCAT
>NW_013530623.1:0-729 GCF_000836235.2 Papilio xuthus | reverse complement strand
TAAAGTAAATAGATGTAGAGTCAATACAATGTTTAATTATATTGTTTAACTTCTAATTCTATAGGGTTGTATGTTTTATAAATACTTACTGATATTTACGATACTCAAGTGGGCGTATGATTGTAAGAATGATATGCAATAAGGGATGAACCTTGAGATGCACTAAAATTTCTAATTGTATTATAATTATAAATATGATGAATACATTATGACAGTAGGGCGGTTGTTATGGAAGTAGAAATCCGCTAAGAAACGTGTTACAACGTACCTACCGAATGTATTATTGTATAAAATGGATGAATATTATAATAGTATTGAAGTGTGTTAAATAACAAATGTGTTATTTGGTAGTTGTGTAATTTGAATATATTGAAGTATATAAGTTATTATATATTGAATAATCAAATGAGCAGATCTTGGTGGTAGTAACATAATAATTTGTATTTATAGAGATTAGGGTTGTCATTATGATGACGTGAGACGGTGTTATAATAAAACGAATAGTATTAATATTTTACTATCTTATTTATTGAGTGGTGACACAAGTATGGACTATTATTGTAAAAGATTATAATATAAATGAGTTATAATTTGTATATGATGTGATAGTTGTTATAAGATCATCATTTGAATAATAATATGTTAAAAAAGAAATAAATAAACTGTACCTATACCGCATCAGGTGTCTCTGTTTTATAACAAATATATATAAAGTAATCTAAGTAAGGG
>NW_013530622.1:0-1991 GCF_000836235.2 Papilio xuthus | reverse complement strand
CTATGGTCACAAAGCGAGTGATTGCAAAGTAAAGAAGATAAGTCATGAGTTAGGATGTGTAACTGGAGAAAGAGACCATTATGAAATGTTTAATTGTAGTGATTTAACAAAAAATTCAACATGTAATTCTTTTATTTTAGATAGTGGGTGCACATCTCATCTCTGCAAAGATCCTGAAATTTTTGGTAAAGGGGTTTTGCCGTATAATGCGAAATTGAACTTAGCTAGTAATCTGTCGACAGATGTCAAAGGTAAGGGTGATATTTATTTCGTAGCTTCAAATGATCAAGACAAGCGTAAAATTATGCTTCGCGATACTTTGTATGTTCCCAATCTAAGAAGTAATTTAATTTCAGTTGCCAAAATTACTGACAATGGTCATAATGTTCTTTTTAAACGTGACGTTGCTTATGTCACTGATAACAAGGGAATTGTCAAAATGACAGCCGATCGTGTGGGTAACTTATACAGAGTGAGAGAAGTAAAGAATAGAATGAACGACGCATTAGTTGCTATGAATGTGGATATACGTTTGTGGCATGAGCGTATGGGTCATTTGAATGCACGAGATCTTGTGAAATTACTGAATACTTACGGATTTGATGTTAAAACAGAGGATGTGAATGTGCTATATGACTGTGAAACATGTACGAAGGGAAAAATGACTACACTACCGTTCTTGAAGACGATTAATGATTGTCCATTCGGACGTGGTTGGACCAATGAGAACCGAATCTCTAGGTGGAGCAAAATACTTTGTCACTTTTATAGATGACAGTACACGTTGGTGCGAAGTGTACTTGCTTAGTAAGAAAAGTAAAGTATTGGACGCGTTTAAATCGTATAAAACTTTTGTTGAAAAACAATCTGGTATGAAAATTAAAGCTCTTCAGTCTGACAACGGTGGCGAATACTGCAACAAAGAATTCGATGATTTTCTAAGAACCGAAGGAATCCAACGTCGTTTGACGGTAGCACATACACCTCAAATGAACTCTGTGAGTGAACGTATGAATCGTACTCTTACTGAGATGGCTGGATGTATGTTATTGTCTTCGGGACTGTCTAAATGTTTTTGGGCTGATGCAGTGGCAACTGCCTGTCATATTAGAAATCGTTGTCCGACTAATACTTTTAATGGAGATACTCCGTATAACATGTGGTATGGAGAACCAGCCAACATTGAGTACATGCGATGTTTTGGTTCTAAATGTTTTGTTTTAGACAAGACGCCCAATAAAGATAAGTTTGTCGCGCGTGCTCGAGAAGGCATAATGGTAGGATACACACGAACTTCTAAAGGATATCGAATATGGATACCAGGTGAACATAAAGTTGTTATTGCACGAGATGTGAAATTTCAAGAGAATCACATTACCAAAATCAATGAAATTTACGGAAGTAAAGACAGTAATGTAGATAGAATTGAGATTATCGAAAAGGATAAGAAATTAGATAATGAATCTATTATTGATGTAGTATTTAATAAAGATACGAGATGTGATGATATTGAAATAGTACATGAAAATAACATAAATGATAACAACGATAATGGCGATGCAAGTGAAAATGCAACTGGTGGAGCAAATGAGGATATAACAAGTCAGATAATATTAAAGAGAATGCCTGGAAGACCGAAAATACAAAGAGGTCAACGTGGAAGGCCTAAGAAGTTATATAATGTTAGAGAAACCAATCAAGAAGTTAATCAAAATGAGATGACAGAAAATACAACAACGCAATGTAATCAAGAAGATAGTGAGAGGCTTTATGAAAATGAACATTTTGCTGGAGCTATAGAAATATCTATAGATGAAGCTTTATCGGGTGATGAACGCGAAGGCTGGATGGAAGCTATTTCGTCAGAGGTTCAGAGTTTGATTAAAAATAATACTTTTGATATTGTTTTGAAGCCCGACAACTGTAATGTTGTAGGATGTCGCTATGTTTTAACAAAGAAACAGAACATTGATGGTACTGAAAAGAAAAAG
>NW_013530621.1:0-567 GCF_000836235.2 Papilio xuthus | reverse complement strand
TGGTGGAGTACAGATGTGCAAGAGGCTTTGAATGAAAAGAAGAAAGCATTTAAGGAGTGGCAGGGGGTTGATGAGAATGATAAAGATTTGAAAGAGAATAAAAGAGACGTATATAAGCAGTGTAAACGATGTGCAAAAAAAGCCATCGCAACTGCTAGGGCACAGGCACAGGTTAAAATCTACGAAGGCCTGAACAGCCCAGCGGGACAAAAACACCTGTTCCGTATAGCAAGAGAGAGAGAAAGGAGTGCAAGGGATATAAACCACATCAAGTGTATAAAAGACGATGAAGGAAAAGTACTAATGGATGATGATGATATTAAACAGCGTTGGAAGGAATATTTTGAAAAACTGATGAACGAGGAGAATATTTGGAGTGGAGTGTTGGAAGAAGTGCCGGTTAATATTGGTATGGTGAAAGAGATAAGCGTGGAAGAAGTAAAGAAAGCGGTGCAAGGTATGAAGAATGGAAAAGCTGTTGGGCCGGATGGAATACCAGTGAAAGTATGGAAGCTCTTAAAGGCGGATGGATGGGTGTGGCTGACTCTATTCTTCAACAAGTTGTTA
>NW_013530619.1:0-1112 GCF_000836235.2 Papilio xuthus | reverse complement strand
ACCCCATTAATTAAGCCTGCGACCGGTGTTGCTAACTATTTGTAGTTTAACAATAAACTGGCGTGCGACTTACCTGCCAGTGTGTTCAAGTATGCAACCATAGAGTTACAACTCTATGGAATAGATTATCAAACTTGAAATCTATTATATCTTTGAAAAAGTAAGAGAAGAGAAGGAAAGGAAACCTAAGTGCATATTGACTTAACAAAAACTACACGCTATTTTGTGGTTGTTTACAGCGAGCGTAACTATTTTTACAGTGATATTGTTTTTTTAATTTGAATGCTTCAAATATGTAGGGTTGAATTTCTGCGACGGAAATATCTTTTGACAATAACGCGTATCATACTTTGCTGTAAGTTTGATACGAGTTACCGGACTTTGAGGATCGTGGGAATTATTTTTTAAGATACAATTTATCGTTTAGGGCCAATGATTCTTTGTACAAAGCTCGTTGACCTGTCGCACCACGCTACTCTGTGATCTATGTAGTAAATAAATACTATATGTATTTAATACTATTTATCTATGCCTTGTTATCAGTCATGTGAAAAGAAAAGTATTCTTCACCTTTTATTATAAATGTTCAAGTGTATGAATGGTTTTATTTGTGTCTGTAGTGTGTGAAGTAAAACAAAACTGAAACTGAATTTCACGAAGAAAACGAATAATCAAAATATTACTTCTTAATTTATAATATTTGATAACACAATGCGAGCGGCACAGGACCGGGCATTGTGGCAATCGATGGGGGAGGCCTACGTCCAGCAGTGGACAAGCTTAGGCTGAACATGATGATGATGATGATAACACATAGCCTAGGGGTGCCTAGGCCACAGTTAAACACGCTGATCCAGTGAGGGTTAGTTGACTTCATACAAATCTTTGAATTTTTGTCTCAAAATTGTGTAGAACGATGTTTTCCTTCAGCGTATGAAGATTGAATAAATGTAAGTATGCGAATCGAAAATTACATTGGTACACGGCGGGGATTGAACCTGGACTTACAGATTTCATTATAAGATTCAATAATACAAAGTCTGAGTAAAAAAAAATGATTTAAAGTTCTCAAATAAGATAAATAATTGTATTTATTATGCAATTTAATTGCC
>NW_013530618.1:0-582 GCF_000836235.2 Papilio xuthus | reverse complement strand
TTTTCGGGGTCTTAATTTATTTCATTAAGATATTAAAATTGTTTCATATGTTTTCAGTTTTGTAAAAGGTATGCTGACACTCACAATTTTTATAAAATCACATGTTATAATAGAAAATATTTTCGCTTTTTCGATGTTTTTTTATGGTATTAAAAATGTTCCAAACCTAACCTTTCCAGTTTGCTTTTGGTGTTTTATTACATGTTATAAACCTAGCTTTACTTATCCTGCGCTTTTCTATTGTTCCAAACTTAACTTACCCTATGTAGTTTTCTTGGTTTTTTTTTCAACTTAAGTTACGACTCCAAAAAAAAAACTTCCAAAACAGTGTAAGAATATTCCCTATCGTTTAAGACATATGTAATGGAAATTTGGCTTGATTCGGTTTTATAAAGCATTACCTTTTATGTTATTTAGAACTTCTATACAATTTCAAAGCGAACTTTCATTTCATTGACTTTTACTAAGTAATTACGAATATAAAAACATTTAGCAACATTTTAACGTAAATATGGAACAAGATTTATTTACGTACATAAAATATCAAGTATAGTCATTGATACTTTATTTGATATGTAGTGA
>NW_013530617.1:0-1349 GCF_000836235.2 Papilio xuthus | reverse complement strand
CTGCCTGCAGGTTATATCCCGGCTCCAACATCTTCCCGGTTGGGTTGAGTTTGAATAAGTATTCTGCCTACAATTAATAATTAATACGAGTTGTTATGAGAATTTTCTTACATGTATCGAAGACCTTATGAAGGTCTCTGAAGGTTCGAAGAAATCTAATTGTTAAAGGACATTAAGCATTAATTTTCGAACAAAAATAAGGGATATACGTTTCATAAACTTACAAGGAAATCAATGGGATCCTTGGGTCGTAATTTTGCGACTTCCAAAAGACCTGCAGTCAATGTGGGGAATATGTACTGCACGAGATAGTTACGCATGGGCTCGCCTGCAGCTGCCAAAGCCATTTCTTCCTCTTCACGCATTAATCCATATAACTCCGACTATATGTTTTAAACAAATAGATTAATTAAATATTTAAAGTCACACATGTAACTACGCACAATGAAGACACTCTATACCCAGTATTCCATTTTTTCTTCGTTTTCTTCCTTAATTTTCTTCTCCAGTTCTTGCAATGCTTTACGTTGTTTGGCTTCCATCAACTCTTTTGCCGCCTTTTCTTTCTTTTCTGCTCTCTCGATAACCTCTATATTGTGATAAATGAATTGTGTTATTACTTACACAAAGTGTAAACTTGTCTAACTTTCTGTCTCCTATTATAGTGAAAGTCCGTTTGGAAGATAAGACTTTTAATTAATTTAATAATATTACAGTGTAGTACGTAATCAATACATCGTTGTTAGGACAGCGGCGGCGTCCCGGCAGTCGTGCGCGTACGCGTGTTTACAAAGTCAAGGCTCGCGGCTAACTAAGGGAACGAGGGAACTACGGCGGGCGCGCAGCCGGGCGGAATGCCGGGACGGAGGCGGGGCGCGAACAGTTCGTGAGGTGGCGTGATGTCGACGCGGTGCTATAACCTCCCCCCCCAAGTCACTAGCACGACCCGGCGGTGACTTGGCCAGACGACCTCGTCGACGCGCATGTTCGATCGCGGTCAATTCTCCTACGTACGGAGTCAGAGCACTGGCGTGATACTTGCCCCTAATGGCACCAGTACTATCGACAACTACAAATGTAGTTGGACTAACAACCTGTGAGACCTGATGAGGACCTTCTCTCCTTGGAACAAATTTATTAGTAAATCCCTTTGCCGCATTACTGGCTCTGTGGGTCTCCACGAGGACTAGATCTCCTTCTTTATATTTAAGGTTGTCTGTTCTTCGCTGATCTCCAGCGGCTTTCCTAATATCTTCCTGATTTTCAACTCTAATAACAGGACATATACTACATGATTCGGCTTCTTCGGTCACTTCCACCGAAGCATCAACAGGACGACTAAGAGCGTC
>NW_013530616.1:0-6588 GCF_000836235.2 Papilio xuthus | reverse complement strand
AATAAAAGATGTTAGATATTTTCTGCTTTTTATTTTCCATTCCAATAAAATTAAATCGTGCTGTACAAGACGGCTTCGGGTCCCGAAGCACAACCACCCTTAAACTACGCGTTGCGAGGGTTGGCGTAATATGGAGATTATATGAAAATCGCACTTACCTTTATGTCCCGTTCACGGCCTGCAGGTGCCTAGGCCTGTCGGTGTCAGCCGAGTCAAAAGTGACTGCCATACAGTCTAAAGGCGCCAGCAATGCTGCACTCCCGATGCACCGCTTTTCACAGAAGCTCGAAAGTCGACACGTCCGATGTGCTCTTTTAGATTTACATCCGTCCACTTCCGACGCTGACCCTCAACTCCTGACGACTCACGATTCACTCCCTTCCCCACACACCGCGCCAGACTTTAGCGGTGGGGATTACAAAACTACTCTCTTATTTGTGCAAATAAAAACAAGTCGACTGACCTTCTCTAATCTCGTAACAGAAAATAGAAATTCAAAACTTTTGTCAAACAAAATATTTTAATAAACTAAATAAAAGAGAACATTCATAATCTTACTATTATAAATGCGAAATTTTAGACGGATGGATGTTTGCTTGAAGATATCTCCAAAACAGTTGCATGAATCTTGCTGAAATTTGACATAGATGTAAAACATAGTCTGGAAGAACACATAGACTACTTGTTAAGTTTTTCTGAATTTCGCGCGCTCGCGGGTGACAGCTTTGACAGTTAAAAAACAAAAGCCTTAATCTTTGTCTTATGTCAAAGATGAAACATTCCCAACATTACCAGATTGCCACATCAAAATAAAACAGCCGAATAAATTAAAATAAATTTTATTTTAATCATCAGTGATAGTATTTTATCTCAAATCTCGTAATTTCCCTCGAATTTACACTAAGTTTTTTTTTACAATATCATACATTAACGAGTTTTTTTCAATGAAACAAACAGACAAACAATTAGTCATAATTATAATAATGACTAATTTAAAATATTGCATGTTTAAAAAAATTATTAACTCTTTTTTTTTGATAGGACAGATGACATCATACAGTATATTCAATTTTTAATTGGTGGCATAGTTATATACCCCCAAGGGGATGTAGACTTAGGGCAGTCTTTCCCAAAGTGTGCGATAACATCCCCTTGTGCTTGCTGCAGGTCTCAAGTTGCGGGTTATAGTAAAAGTTTCCTTTACAATTCTCCGTTAATATACATATATAGGTCACAATAATTAATTAATTTCATTTGAAGTTATAGTGGTTTTTAAATATGTGAAAATATGGGGGCGTTTAAAAAATATTTATTCTCAAAGTGGACAGTAGACAAGTTTGGGAACCACTGACTTAGGGGTAATAGATTGACTACCTTTGGGTTTCCGAGTCTAAAATCTCCGTTTATAATGTTATTTCTGTGTTGTTTAAGATATTGATGACGATAAGTATTAAACGAAGTTTCTGGTTTCAGAAACCCAGGCTTAGTTAATCTATTACCCCTACACCCTTGGGGGTATAAATGTTACTATATCCCAAATGAAAAATTGAACATTCTGTATAATGTCAAATTATTGTCAGTTCGCTTTACGTATACAGGGTGTCCCAAAAGGTTACGTACATAGGAAGGGGGATGATAGGGGTGGTCACAAGGGTCACCAGAAAAATTAAATAAAAATTCCCCTCTGGGTATTAAAAAAAATAAATGGCATTTTTTAAAAACTTAAAAATTTTAAACTTTCTGGGGCAATTTTGTAACCGATGACCTACAAATATTGCTACATTTAAAAAAAGCTATTATGTTATCGTCAATAACCCTTTATCAATATGAAATAAAAAAAACAATACAACTAACAAAGATTTTAAAGAAAATTAAAATTGCCCCAGAAGGTGTAAAATTTTTAAAGTTTTTAAAAAATGCCATTTATTTTTTTAATACCCAGAGGGGAATTTTTATTTAATTTTTCTGGTGACCCTTGTTACCACCCCTATCATCCCCCTTCCTATGTACGTAAGCTTTTGGAACATCCTATATATAAAATGAATTGTCTGTCTGTTAAATCGTTTATAATACTGTATACATAATTTCATATAAAAACCACGTATTATTTTAATAAAACCCATTTTTATAAATACATATTGTACTTATATTCATAAATAACTCATTTTTACAACTACCTACCAAATATGAGGGTAGGCAGAAATATAAGAATTAAACCTAATTATAAATAAATGAGAAAAAAATACCAGAAATTGATCGAAATTTACCATTAAAATTGTGATGTTATTGACAGTTCACTTTTGTTTAATATTTGCCAAACAATCATCATCAGCTCACTATACGTCACCACTGAGGGGCTCGGAGCCTACCCTAAGTCATGTGACTAGGTCATAGTCAATGCTGGCCAAGTGCAGGTTGACTTCACACATATCTTTGACATTCTCAGATATGTGCAGCATCACGATGTTTTCCTTCACACTAACAACATAAGATAAATGTACATATGTAACACATTGATACATGGCGGGATTCGAACCCAGGACCTGCGGATTGCAAGTCAAGTGCTTGACCACTGAGCCACTGATGCCAAACAATACAATTATGAAAAACTTGTGCAAATATTGGACAAATACAATTTTGGACATTTTAAAGCTTTTTTTTATAGAGAATAGAAGAATAAAAACTAAAATAATAAAAATATAATTTATTTCATATGAATAGTCAATTAAATTCATAAGGACTTAGAAATACTTAATTATATATACAAATGTCTAGATAATTTCGTAGATTTTTCGATTTTTAACTACCCAATAAAAAAAAAATAACTGAAATTATCAAAAACTCCAAATTTTACTATCGAATTCAAACTACCGAACAATGATACCTCATAGACATCACTAACTGTGGGTTTCTGAGAACAAACTATAAGTAAACAGATATAATATGTTTCAAACGTAGATTTTAGCCTCAGAAAGCCACTATAAGACACAATTACGCTTTAAATTGATAGAGGTAGACGCCAGTGTCGAAAATCCGCTGTGATTTTAAAGTTTTCATACATGCTCGCGATTTAAAAAGGTCAATAATCCGCGTTTCGTCTTAAATCAAGATATAAAAAGAATGTTTGGATCTATTTAAGGCCCTAATTGTATTCCATACCAAGTAAAGGGCAGGGCGAGATGGGGCGACAGCCCTGGGCTACAGATACAAAAAGGGCGTCAGGACACATAAAATACCCTATCTTTGGAAGACTTCGGGGGCGTCCATGATGTGAGGTGTTTAAGGGGGAAGGGGGTCGAGTCAAATCTCATCTAATCTTACGTTTGAGAGAGGGGGGGGGGGTCCCGGCAAATATCACGCTATTTTTTTTTACAATAACAAACCAACGTGTTAAGAAATTCATTTTTTGAAAAATCTCACGTAAGATTGGGGTTGAATAAAATCTCACGACATCTCACCAGGAGCAGAAAGAGCAGAAAATTACAAAAAAAAACACCTCACGTAATTTATGGACTCCTCCTTCCTGACACCAAAAAAAATCCCAGGACATCGGAAATACTAGTCTGCTTACATCATCAATATACCACCACTTATATAAACTCTATAAATAGACTTGCTATAAGACGTAATATTTTGTGCCTTCGCCATATTGAAACTAAGTGATCCATCGGATTTAAACTTATAATAAATAAAATTAACAAAGATAAAACTGTCATATCTAATAACCTGAGGGTTAAACAAAATTATTTTACTCTGAAGCAATTCTATAACAAACTTCACTATCACGTGACTTCATCATCAGCTCACTATACGTCCCCACTGAGGGTCTCGTTACCCTAAGTTAACTAGGTCATATTGAATGCTGGACCAGTGCGTTTCACACATATCTTTGACATTCACAGATATGTGCAGCATCACGATGGATTCGAACCTAGGAGGTACAGATTACAAATCGAATGCTTAACTCCTGAGCCACCAACGCTCACGTGACGTATCCAAAGTTCAGTTCTTATATATTTAAGAAGTTCGTTATGATTTATCTATGATAAAGTGTGATGTGGGGGTGGGGGTGGGTGTGGGGGTGGGCAGTGCTAGCAGTGCGGCAGGTAGACGTCCGCCTCGAGACGGCGCACGCGCACACGCTGCCTGTAGTGGTACTCCTTGAGGAATGATCTCAGCCGCGCCGGCAGCGGCAGCTGTTCCACACCTGGAAGATTACATTACGATAATATATAATACCTACATTCTTAAATATACATATAAAAATCTGTCAAGTTTCATATATATGCTAACTAAAAGAACGTACCCATACTACGTGACCTACGTGACCCCTCCCTCCCCTCGATAACCACTAAGTACATGCAAAGACCCCCCCCCCCCTTTAGTTTTATTTTACTTAATAATTCATAATTATGATTTTTTAATCATTTCACAGGCAAAAATTGAAAAAAAAAACTAGTAAATTATGAAAAAAGAAACAAGTAAGGAGTACGTGACTAAAACCCTCCCCCCTCCCCCCTATTCTGTGACTGACCGGAGTATTTTAAAGACTCCGCCCCCTCCTCTACACGGGTCACGTAGAGATACGTTCCCTAACATTAGGACACGACAATCTTACTAATATTATAAATGCGAATGTTTAGATGATCGTTAGAAGATAACTCCTATCTCCAAGATACGCCGGTACACCGGCACAGTGTCGGATTTTCTTCCTAACATACAAATAATAAAATTGTCATATCTATATAACTATAAAAATCTCTGTCTGTATGTCTGTCTATAAGCTTTATTTGTGCCTGTATATCTCCAGAACGGGTGAATCAATTTGAACAGGACTTTAACTGGAAGGTAGCTGATGAAGGCGGCCATGTTTACCATCATATGTTGTGTGTGAGACGATGACAGCTCTCGCGAGCTGCTGCAGGGAGAAGGGCTCGGTGCGAGGAAGAGGCGCCGTCAGCATCGGCTCGAAGAACATCACACAAGCTGGATCCTGGAATCATTTATTTTTATTATATACTAGCTGTCGCCCGCGACTCTGTCCGCGTGGAGTGAAAAAAAAATAGTTGACAATTTTCTAATATTTTAAACCTTCTCTAGACCTCCACGATTTCAAGACCTAGATAAGATAAATCCGTTCCGTTCTCGTGTTTCAGCGAGACTAACGGACATCAATTGATTTTTATATATATAGATAAAATAAAAGCTGATATTTTGTTAATTTTTTGGAACATTCCAACTAAGGTTTATACTTGTGCTAGGATATGGTTAACGACATCGAATAGGATTCGAACCCCCGACCTCGTGATCCGTATCCTTAACCATTAAGCTATTGACTTGATATTAAAGAAATCCAGAGGCCAACATGAGTTATACAGGACCTCGTCAGCTGCAATATCATCACTCAACGTTTCTCAAGTGTGAAGCAATTCCTACACTCTGATAAGTGTGCTGAAGGCCTGATTTTACTTCTCTTTCCTTTCCCACTCCTTTCTTATACGTAAAGGATCGAAGGATAACTGAATTTGACAGAGGAAGGGACGCATAAGGGGAAATAATCTCTTTCTCCGCGTCTTTTACTTGCTTGTTTGCCAAAAAATATAATCAAGTCAATTAATTAATTTTTCATACATTTTATAAATAGTCAAAATTACCATGATTTTGTTCAAATGTTATAACTCTTGTTATATTGAACTCATAAGAGTTAGAGCTGTCAAGATATGTGAATACTATTATACCTTATAACATATATAAAAAGGGCTAAAACACTGACTTATATACGTCAGGTGGCGGCATCAATTAGTTTCAAGCCCATCGGGGGCCCTTCATCAGGTTGAATGGGACTGGTATTATATCTAGTCGGTGCCACCGGACGAACATACGTCAATGTTTTAGCCGTTTGTATATAAGTTTATTATAATGTCTCAGGATAGTTTGAATACCTTATAATGTTCAATCAATCCAGTGACTGTCGGCGCTGCGAAGACAGCTGGATCGTGCGAGTCAAAGCTGAACCTGTGCTGGTAATGTTCGATGCGCGCGTGCAGAGAACGTCCGTATTTACGGAACGATACAGAAAATAGATGTTCCTCTTGCGCCGAGTCCCGGAGTAGGAAAGTGCCTGCAGAATACATGGTTATAAGTATACTTCTATTCATATATCTTGGTGGCTCAAGGCGATAACCGCAACACAATTAACCCTTATGTTCATACTACCTCATGTATAGTATACCATACATACAACTTTATAAAAATACTAGCGGACCCGACAGACATTGTCCTGCCTACATGTGTTTAATTTGAATAAATTAATATGAAGTTAATATTTGATGAAAATTGTGAATCTAAACCATTCCCAGATCCCCTTGAACACACACAAAAAATTTCATCAAAATCGCTCCAGTCGTTTGAGAGAAGTTCAGTGACATACACACTCACAGAACAATTATATATATAAAGATACGATCGCTATAAAATAATTTTTAACTTTGTTTTTTTGCTTTTCTTAAAAAAATAAATCATGCCACAATAAGGGTTAACATTGTTTCGTCCTCGAAAGAACTTCGGAGCCGCCGAGATATTTGAAAA
>NW_013530615.1:0-746 GCF_000836235.2 Papilio xuthus | reverse complement strand
AAAAAGTACCTAATAACTACGGCGATAGAGTTTAATTACATGTGCTTCGATATTAAAATCAAAAAGTTTAAATATCAAAAAAAAATAGTGGCTTGGGGTTTGAACCGCCGACCTTACGTACCAACGGCGGCGAACGGTAAGGCCACGAGACCAAACTAGCATATATGATGACAGACTTAAATTTGATGTTGGTTTTATCTACCTAATATCTGTCATCCGCGTCGAACACTTTTAGTAAATTTTGAAAAATGTTTTAATGCAAAGTGTCAAATGAATGTAACAGAAGTAGTTTATTCCAAATTGTATCACAAGTATATAGAGATAGAGTTCAATTTTGTCAAATGTACCGATATTTTTGCGCACCTTGACTGCTTCGTTACTTATGACGCTGTGGCTGCTACGATATTTATGAGCATCTTGCATGTACTCATATATTTGACGCTGTGTATGTACCGATGTATTTGAGCAGGGTGAATGTATCTATTATTTTGAGGACTTTTGTTGTACCGATATAATTGATTACTTTTGATGTACCTATATATTTGCATATCTTGTCTGTTACGATCTATATGACGCTGACTGTACAACTATTTAAGTCTATAGTGAAAAACTTACGTTTCAATGATAGGTCCCTTGTCTTTGATCCAAAACCTGCTGCCTTCCTTATGTTCATTCAAATCGCCTTCAATAAAGCTGTTAATATAGTGTTTGAGCATATTCTTCTCATTATCATTAGCCGCATACTC
>NW_013530614.1:0-1293 GCF_000836235.2 Papilio xuthus | reverse complement strand
GCAGACGTTCATACCGCTCGGGACACAGATGCAGCGGGTTGCCGCGACGCAGACCCTGGAGATAACAGAAATACAGATTGTAGACATTGTAAGCCTAAAATAAAATAATCAATACCTATTCCTGTTATATTTTACCCTCCCCTTGATCCTTATCCTAATATTTTGCTTTTGAAAACGCACTCATCTTTATGATAATTATGGGTTGGAGTATACAGTTAAAGAATTAAATTCGCTTCCCACTTAAGATCAAATATCTTACAGCAAACTGTCACTATAAAAGTTCTAATTAGCACGGATGTAATGTTGATATGGCAAGTTTTTAACCTAATTGCATTGTGAGTATGGGTAGGAAATTAATGTGCTTGACTGTATGTGTTTTTATGCAACTCACCTGGTCGGTCTCTCCGTATGTATCTAGATATGGCGCGGGCAGCATGGCGCCGCGTGATGGCGCTGCTGCGGCGAGCAGCAGCAACTCGCAGTCGCGCACGCGCAGGAAGACGCCGGAGCCGGCGCCGCAGTGCGCCGCGTGCGCCACCACCGCACCCACGTGCTCGGTCACACCGCCCCTACCAGACACCTGCACATACGCACATACGTTTAACACTTTATATTATATATTAACGCCTTTAATGCAAACTAACCAATATCGTGATTTCTACCACTACCTCGATCTGACAGCAGTAGCTCTGCGAGCAGAGGATCTGTCCGCACACGAGGCACATGGTCGGGAACTTGCTGTCCTCGCGCTCCGAGTTCGGGCACGAGAACTCCGACATGACGTTCATCAGCTCGGAGAAGTCGTCCGGGAGCGGCACGAGGCGCGGCGGCTCGCCCGGGTCTAACACGACTTCCGGCTTGAGGTCGCCGCGGAACCATTTATTCGAGTACGAGGACCACTCCATTGCCTTCTTCCTGGCGAGCGGCGTGTCCATCAGCTCGCGGAAGGTGGCGGGCAGATTAAGATAGCCGCACATAACCTCCCACGTATCCCCGTCGCGCACCGTAAGCTCCGTGGGCGGGATGATGTCGCTCAGGAAGTGGAAGAACAGACAGCAGCACCTTAGGAACGTGTGGCACTGCCGTTTGAGTTTCTCCCACACTTCGGGTGCGCTCAGCTCCTCGATCTGCAGGTTGCCACGTCGCAACTCTTTCATGAGCGGCAGCAGGTTTTCGAGATCGGCGGGGATTTTGTGCTCCTCCTGGTCCTCCATGGGCTGGCTAGTGCAACCGCTGACATCGAGCGCGATGAGAGCCTTGGTCATTTCGGCGCGGAAGGCGTCGAGGGCGATC